>NW_026972379.1:0-40597 GCF_036711695.1 Zophobas morio | reverse complement strand
CAAGAAAACTGTTAAAATTCTTCAGAAACGTCACTTTTGAAGTGTTTTCTTGTACTTTTAAGCCACTCAGATACCCTACGGGCTCGGAAAGTGCAACGAAACCATCAAATTTTAGCTAGAAACTGTATTTTTGTCGATTTTTATTGAATTTGAACTATATTTCAACGTTTTTTGATGGTTCTGAGCCACCAAACACACTTAAAGCATGCAGAATCGACTCAGAATAGGAAAAGGAGACGTTTAGGTCAATTTTATGCATTCTGGCGTTCGTAGATACAAGAAAACTGTTAAAATTCTTCAGAAACGTCACTTTTGAAGTGTTTTCTTGTACTTTTAAGCCACTCAGATACCCTACGGGCTCGGAAAGTGCAACGAAACCATCAAATTTTAGCTAGAAACTGTATTTTTGTCGATTTTTATTGAATTTGAACTACATTTCAACGTTTTTTGTTGGTTCTGAGCCACCAAACACACTTAAAGCATGCAGAATCGACTCAGAATAGGAAAAGGAGACGTTTAGGTCAATTTTATGCATTCTGGCGTTCGTAGATACAAGAAAACTGTTAAAATTCTTCAGAAACGTCACTTTTGAAGTGTTTTCTTGTACTTTTAAGCCACTCAGATACCCTACGGGCTCGGAAAGTGCAACGAAACCATCAAATTTTAGCTAGAAACTGTATTTTTGTCGATTTTTATTGAATTTGAACTATATTTCAACGTTTTTTAATGGTTCTGAGCCACCAAACACACTTAAAGCATGCAGAATCGACTCAGAATAGGAAAAGGAGACGTTTAGGTCAATTTTATGCATTCTGGCGTTCGTAGATACAAGAAAACTGTTAAAATTCTTCAGAAACGTCACTTTTGAAGTGTTTTCTTGTACTTTTAAGCCACTCAGATACCCTACGGGCTCGGAAAGTGAAACGAAACCATCAAATTTTAGCTAGAAACTGTATTTTTGTCGATTTTTATTGAATTTGAACTACATTTCAACGTTTTTTGATGGTTCTGAGCCACCAAACACACTTAAAGCATGCAGAATCGACTCAGAATAGGAAAAGGAGACGTTTAGGTCAATTTTATGCATTCTGGCGTTCGTAGATACAAGAAAACTGTTAAAATTCTTCAGAAACGTCACTTTTGAAGTGTTTTCTTGTACTTTTAAGCCACTCAGATACCCTACGGGCTCGGAAAGTGCAACGAAACCATCAAATTTTAGCTAGAAACTGTATTTTTGTCGATTTTTATTGAATTTGAACTATATTTCAACGTTTTTTGATGGTTCTGAGCCACCAAACACACTTAAAGCATGCAGAATCGACTCAGAATAGGAAAAGGAGACGTTTAGGTCAATTTTATGCATTCTGGCGTTCGTAGATACAAGAAAACTGTTAAAATTCTTCAGAAACGTCACTTTTGAAGTGTTTTCTTGTACTTTTAAGCCACTCAGATACCCTACGGGCTCGGAAAGTGCAACGAAACCATCAAATTTTAGCTAGAAACTGTATTTTTGTCGATTTTTATTGAATTTGAACTACATTTCAACGTTTTTTGATGGTTCTGAGCCACCAAACACACTTAAAGCATGCAGAATCGACTCAGAATAGGAAAAGGAGACGTTTAGGTCAATTTTATGCATTCTGGCGTTCGTAGATACAAGAAAACTGTTAAAATTCTTCAGAAACGTCACTTTTGAAGTGTTTTCTTGTACTTTTAAGCCACTCAGATACCCTACGGGCTCGGAAAGTGCAACGAAACCATCAAATTTTAGCTAGAAACTGTATTTTTGTCGATTTTTATTGAATTTGAACTATATTTCAACGTTTTTTGATGGTTCTGAGCCACCAAACACACTTAAAGCATGCAGAATCGACTCAGAATAGGAAAAGGAGACGTTTAGGTCAATTTTATGCATTCTGGCGTTCATAGATACAAGAAAACTGTTAAAATTCTTCAGAAACGTCACTTTTGAAGTGTTTTCTTGTACTTTTAAGCCACTCAGATACCCTACGGGCTCGGAAAGTGCAACGAAACCATCAAATTTTAGCTAGAAACTGTATTTTTGTCGATTTTTATTGAATTTGAACTACATTTCAACGTTTTTTGATGGTTCTGAGCCACCAAACACACTTAAAGCATGCAGAATCGACTCAGAATAGGAAAAGGAGACGTTTAGGTCAATTTTATGCATTCTGGCGTTCGTAGATACAAGAAAACTGTTAAAATTCTTCAGAAACGTCACTTTTGAAGTGTTTTCTTGTACTTTTAAGCCACTCAGATACCCGACGGGCTCGGAAAGTGCAACGAAACCATCAAATTTTAGCTAGAAACTGTATTTTTGTCGATTTTTATTGAATTTGAACTACATTTCAACGTTTTTTGATGGTTCTGAGCCACCAAACACACTTAAAGCATGCAGAATCGACTCAGAATAGGAAAAGGAGACGTTTAGGTCAATTTTATGCATTCTGGCGTTCGTAGATACAAGAAAACTGTTAAAATTCTTCAGAAACGTCACTTTTGAAGTGTTTTCTTGTACTTTTAAGCCACTCAGATACCCTACGGGCTCGGAAAGTGCAACGAAACCATCAAATTTTAGCTAGAAACTGTATTTTTGTCGATTTTTATTGAATTTGAACTATATTTCAACGTTTTTTGATGGTTCTGAGCCACCAAACACACTTAAAGCATGCAGAATCGACTCAGAATAGGAAAAGGAGACGTTTAGGTCAATTTTATGCATTCTGGCGTTCGTAGATACAAGAAAACTGTTAAAATTCTTCAGAAACGTCACTTTTGAAGTGTTTTCTTGTACTTTTAAGCCACTCAGATACCCTACGGGCTCGGAAAGTGCAACGAAACCATCAAATTTTAGCTAGAAACTGTATTTTTGTCGATTTTTATTGAATTTGAACTACATTTCAACGTTTTTTGATGGTTCTGAGCCACCAAACACACTTAAAGCATGCAGAATCGACTCAGAATAGGAAAAGGAGACGTTTAGGTCAATTTTATGCATTCTGGCGTTCGTAGATACAAGAAAACTGTTAAAATTCTTCAGAAACGTCACTTTTGAAGTGTTTTCTTGTACTTTTAAGCCACTCAGATACCCTACGGGCTCGGAAAGTGCAACGAAACCATCAAATTTTAGCTAGAAACTGTATTTTTGTCGATTTTTATTGAATTTGAACTATATTTCAACGTTTTTTGATGGTTCTGAGCCACCAAACACACTTAAAGCATGCAGAATCGACTCAGAATAGGAAAAGGAGACGTTTAGGTCAATTTTATGCATTCTGGCGTTCGTAGATACAAGAAAACTGTTAAAATTCTTCAGAAACGTCACTTTTGAAGTGTTTTCTTGTACTTTTAAGCCACTCAGATACCCTACGGGCTCGGAAAGTGCAACGAAACCATCAAATTTTAGCTAGAAACTGTATTTTTGTCGATTTTTATTGAATTTGAACTATATTTCAACGTTTTTTGATGGTTCTGAGCCACCAAACACACTTAAAGCATGCAGAATCGACTCAGAATAGGAAAAGGAGACGTTTAGGTCAATTTTATGCATTCTGGCGTTCGTAGATACAAGAAAACTGTTAAAATTCTTCAGAAACGTCACTTTTGAAGTGTTTTCTTGTACTTTTAAGCCACTCAGATACCCTACGGGCTCGGAAAGTGCAACGAAACCATCAAATTTTAGCTAGAAACTGTATTTTTGTCGATTTTTATTGAATTTGAACTACATTTCAACGTTTTTTGATGGTTCTGAGCCACCAAACACACTTAAAGCATGCAGAATCGACTCAGAATAGGAAAAGGAGACGTTTAGGTCAATTTTATGCATTCTGGCGTTCGTAGATACAAGAAAACTGTTAAAATTCTTCAGAAACGTCACTTTTGAAGTGTTTTCTTGTACTTTTAAGCCACTCAGATACCCTACGGGCTCGGAAAGTGCAACGAAACCATCAAATTTTAGCTAGAAACTGTATTTTTGTCGATTTTTATTGAATTTGAACTATATTTCAACGTTTTTTGATGGTTCTGAGCCACCAAACACACTTAAAGCATGCAGAATCGACTCAGAATAGGAAAAGGAGACGTTTAGGTCAATTTTATGCATTCTGGCGTTCGTAGATACAAGAAAACTGTTAAAATTCTTCAGAAACGTCACTTTTGAAGTGTTTTCTTGTACTTTTAAGCCACTCAGATACCCTACGGGCTCGGAAAGTGCAACGAAACCATCAAATTTTGGCTAGAAACTGTATTTTTGTCGATTTTTATTGAATTTGAACTATATTTCAACGTTTTTTGATGGTTCTGAGCCACCAAACACAATTAAAGCATGCAGAATCGACTCAGAATAGGAAAAGGAGACGTTTAGGTCAATTTTATGCATTCTGGCGTTCGTAGATACAAGAAAACTGTTAAAATTCTTCAGAAACGTCACTTTTGAAGTGTTTTCTTGTACTTTTAAGCCACTCAGATACCCTACGGGCTCGGAAAGTGCAACGAAACCATCAAATTTTAGCTAGAAACTGTATTTTTGTCGATTTTTATTGAATTTGAACTATATTTCAACGTTTTTTGATGGTTCTGAGCCACCAAACACACTTAAAGCATGCAGAATCGACTCAGAATAGGAAAAGGAGACGTTTAGGTCAATTTTATGCATTCTGGCGTTCGTAGATACAAGAAAACTGTTAAAATTCTTCAGAAACGTCACTTTTGAAGTGTTTTCTTGTACTTTTAAGCCACTCAGATACCCTACGGGCTCGGAAAGTGCAACGAAACCATCAAATTTTAGCTAGAAACTGTATTTTTTCGATTTTTATTGAATTTGAACTACATTTCAACGTTTTTTGATGGTTCTGAGCCACCAAACACACTTAAAGCATGCAGAATCGACTCAGAATAGGAAAAGGAGACGTTTAAGTCAATTTTATGCATTCTGGCGTTCGTAGATACAAGAAAACTGTTAAAATTCTTCAGAAACGTCACTTTTGAAGTGTTTTCTTGTACTTTTAAGCCACTCAGATACCCTACGGGCTCGGAAAGTGCAACGAAACCATCAAATTTTAGCTAGAAACTGTATTTTTGTCGATTTTTATTGAATTTGAACTATATTTCAACGTTTTTTGATGGTTCTGAGCCACCAAACACACTTAAAGCATGCAGAATCGACTCAGAATAGGAAAAGGAGACGTTTAGGTCAATTTTATGCATTCTGGCGTTCGTAGATACAAGAAAACTGTTAAAATTCTTCAGAAACGTCACTTTTGAAGTGTTTTCTTGTACTTTTAAGCCACTCAGATACCCTACGGGCTCGGAAAGTGCAACGAAACCATCAAATTTTAGCTAGAAACTGTATTTTTGTCGATTTTTATTGAATTTGAACTACATTTCAACGTTTTTTGATGGTTCTGAGCCACCAAACACACTTAAAGCATGCAGAATCGACTCAGAATAGGAAAAGGAGACGTTTAGGTCAATTTTATGCATTCTGGCGTTCGTAGATACAAGAAAACTGTTAAAATTCTTCAGAAACGTCACTTTTGAAGTGTTTTCTTGTACTTTTAAGCCACTCAGATACCCTACGGGCTCGGAAAGTGCAACGAAACCATCAAATTTTAGCTAGAAACTGTATTTTTGTCGATTTTTATTGAATTTGAACTATATTTCAAAGTTTTTTGATGGTTCTGAGCCACCAAACACACTTAAAGCATGCAGAATCGACTCAGAATAGGAAAAGGAGACGTTTAGGTCAATTTTATGCATTCTGGCGTTCGTAGATACAAGAAAACTGTTAAAATTCTTCAGAAACGTCACTTTTGAAGTGTTTTCTTGTACTTTTAAGCCACTCAGATACCCTACGGGCTCGGAAAGTGCAACGAAACCATCAAATTTTAGCTAGAAACTGTATTTTTGTCGATTTTTATTGAATTTGAACTACATTTCAACGTTTTTTGATGGTTCTGAGCCACCAAACACACTTAAAGCATGCAGAATCGACTCAGAATAGGAAAAGGAGACGTTTAGGTCAATTTTATGCATTCTGGCGTTCGTAGATACAAGAAAACTGTTAAAATTCTTCAGAAACGTCACTTTTGAAGTGTTTTCTTGTACTTTTAAGCCACTCAGATACCCTACGGGCTCGGAAAGTGCAACGAAACCATCAAATTTTAGCTAGAAACTGTATTTTTGTCGATTTTTATTGAATTTGAACTACATTTCAACGTTTTTTGATGGTTCTGAGCCACCAAACACACTTAAAGCATGCAGAATCGACTCAGAATAGGAAAAGGAGACGTTTAGGTCAATTTTATGCATTCTGGCGTTCGTAGATACAAGAAAACTGTTAAAATTCTTCAGAAACGTCACTTTTGAAGTGTTTTCTTGTACTTTTAAGCCACTCAGATACCCTACGGGCTCGGAAAGTGCAACGAAACCATCAAATTTTAGCTAGAAACTGTATTTTTGTCGATTTTTATTGAATTTGAACTACATTTCAACGTTTTTTGATGGTTCTGAGCCACCAAACACACTTAAAGCATGCAGAATCGACTCAGAATAGGAAAAGGAGACGTTTAGGTCAATTTTATGCATTCTGGCGTTCGTAGATACAAGAAAACTGTTAAAATTCTTCAGAAACGTCACTTTTGCAGTGTTTTCTTGTACTTTTAAGCCACTCAGATACCCTACGGGCTCGGAAAGTGCAACGAAACCATCAAATTTTAGCTAGAAACTGTATTTTTGTCGATTTTTATTGAATTTGAACTATATTTCAACGTTTTTTGATGGTTCTGAGCCACCAACACACTTAAAGCATGCAGAATCGACTCAGAATAGGAAAAGGAGACGTTTAGGTCAATTTTATGCATTCTGGCGTTCGTAGATACAAGAAAACTGTTAAAATTCTTCAGAAACGTCACTTTTGAAGTGTTTTCTTGTACTTTTAAGCCACTCAGATATCCTACGGGCTCGGAAAGTGCAACGAAACCAGCAAATTTTAGCTAGAAACTGTATTTTTGTCGATTTTTATTGAATTTGAACTACATTTCAACGTTTTTTGATGGTTCTGAGCCACCAAACACACTTAAAGCATGCAGAATCGACTCAGAATAGGAAAAGGAGACGTTTAGGTCAATTTTATGCATTCTGGCATTCGTAGATACAAGAAAACTGTTAAAATTCTTCAGAAACGTCACTTTTGAAGTGTTTTCTTGTACTTTTAAGCCACTCAGATACCCTACGGGCTCGGAAAGCGCAACGAAACCATCAAATTTTAGCTAGAAACTGTATTTTTGTCGATTTTTATTGAATTTGAACTATATTTCAACGTTTTTTGATGGTTCTGAGCCACCAAACACACTTAAAGCATGCAGAATCGACTCAGAATAGGAAAAGGAGACGTTTAGGTCAATTTTATGCATTCTGGCGTTCGTAGATACAAGAAAACTGTTAAAATTCTTCAGAAACGTCACTTTTGAAGTGTTTTCTTGTACTTTTAAACCACTCAGATACCCTACGGGCTCGGAAAGTGCAACGAAACCATCAAATTTTAGCTAGAAACTGTATTTTTGTCGATTTTTATTGAATTTGAGCTACATTTCAACGTTTTTTGATGGTTCTGAGCCACCAAACACACTTAAAGCATGCAGAATCGACTCAGAATAGGAAAAGGAGACGTTTAGGTCAATTTTATGCATTCTGGCGTTCGTAGACACAAGAAAACTGTTAAAATTCTTCAGAAACGTCACTTTTGAAGTGTTTTCTTGTACTTATAAGCCACTCAGATACCCTACGGGCTCGGAAAGTGCAACGAAACCATCAAATTTTAGCTAGAAACTGTATTTTTGTCGATTTTTATTGAATTTGAACTATATTTCAACGTTTTTTGATGGTTCTGAGCCACCAAACACACTTAAAGCATGCAGAATCGACTCAGAATAGGAAAAGGAGACGTTTAGGTCAATTTTATGCATTCTGGCGTTCGTAGATACAAGAAAACTGTTAAAATTCTTCAGAAACGTCACTTTTGAAGTGTTTTCTTGTACTTTTAAGCCACTCAGATACCCAACGGGCTCGGAAAGTGCAACGAAACCATCAAATTTTAGCTAGAAACTGTATTTTTGTCGATTTTTATTGAATTTGAACTACATTTCAACGTTTTTTGATGGTTCTGAGCCACCAAACACACTTAAAGCATGCAGAATCGACTCAGAATAGGAAAAGGAGACGTTTAGGTCAATTTTATGCATTCTGGCGTTCGTAGATACAAGAAAACTGTTAAAATTCTTCAGAAACGTCACTTTTGAAGTGTTTTCTTGTACTTTTAAGCCACTCAGATACCCTACGGGCTCGGAAAGTGCAACGAAACCATCAAATTTTAGCTAGAAACTGTATTTTTGTCGATTTTTATTGAATTTGAACTATATTTCAACGTTTTTTGATGGTTCTGAGCCACCAAACACACTTAAAGCATGCAGAATCGACTCAGAATAGGAAAAGGAGACGTTTAGGTCAATTTTATGCATTCTGGCGTTCGTAGATACAAGAAAACTGTTAAAATTCTTCAGAAACGTCACTTTTGAAGTGTTTTCTTGTACTTTTAAACCACTCAGATACCCTACGGGCTCGGAAAGTGCAACGAAACCATCAAATTTTAGCTAGAAACTGTATTTTTGTCGATTTTTATTGAATTTGAACTACATTTCAACGTTTTTTGATGGTTCTGAGCCACCAAACACACTTAAAGCATGCAGAATCGACTCAGAATAGGAAAAGGAGACGTTTAGGTCAATTTTATGCATTCTGGCGTTCGTAGATACAAGAAAACTGTTAAAATTCTTCAGAAACGTCACTTTTGAAGTGTTTTCTTGTACTTTTAAGCCACTCAGATACCCTACGGGCTCGGAAAGTGCAACGAAACCATCAAATTTTAGCTAGAAACTGTATTTTTGTCGATTTTTATTGAATTTGAACTATATTTCAACGATTTTTGATGGTTCTGAGCCACCAAACACACTTAAAGCATGCAGAATCGACTCAGAATAGGAAAAGGAGACGTTTAGGTCAATTTTATGCATTCTGGCGTTCGTAGATACAAGAAAACTGTTAAAATTCTTCAGAAACGTCACTTTTGAAGTGTTTTCTTGTACTTTTAAGCCACTCAGATACCCTACGGGCTCGGAAAGTGCAACGAAACCATCAAATTTTAGCTAGAAACTGTATTTTTGTCGATTTTTATTGAATTTGAACTATATTTCAACGTTTTTTGATGGTTCTGAGCCACCAAACACACTTAAAGCATGCAGAATCGGCTCAGAATAGGAAAAGGAGACGTTTAGGTCAATTTTATGCATTCTGGCGTTCGTAGATACAAGAAAACTGTTAAAATTCTTCAGAAACGTCACTTTTGAAGTGTTTTCTTGTACTTTTAAGCCACTCAGATACCCTACGGGCTCGGAAAGTGCAACGAAACCATCAAATTTTAGCTAGAAACTGTATTTTTGTCGATTTTTATTGAATTTGAACTACATTTCAACGTTTTTTGATGGTTCTGAGCCACCAAACACACTTAAAGCATGCAGAATCGATTTTCTAGCTAAAATTTGATGGTTTCGTTGCACTTTCCGAGCCCGTAGGGTATCTGAGTGGCTTAAAAGTACAAGAAAACACTTCAAAAGTGACGTTTCTGAAGAATTTTAACAGTTTTCTTGTGTCTACGAACGCCAGAATGCATAAAATTGACCTAAACGTCTCCCTTTCCTATTCTGAGTCGATTCTGCATGCTTTAAGTGTGTTTGGTGGCTCAGAACCATCAAAAAACGTTGAAATATAGTTCAAATTCAATAAAAATCGACAAAAATACAGTTTCTAGCTAAAATTTGATGGTTTCGTTGCACTTTCCGAGCCCATTGGGTATCTGAGTGGCTTAAAAGTACAAGAAAACACTTCAAAAGTGACGTTTCTGAAGAATTTTAACAGTTTTCTTGTATCTACGAACGCCAGAATGCATAAAATTGACCTAAACGTCTCCTTTTCCTATTCTGAGTCGATTCTGCATGCATTAAGTGTGTTTGGTGGCTCAGAACCATCAAAAATCGTTGAAATATAGTTCAAATTCAATAAAAATCGACAAAAATACAGTTTCTAGCTAAAATTTGATGGTTTCGTTGCACTTTCCGAGCCCGTAGGGTATCTGAGTGGCTTAAAAGTACAAGAAAACACTTCAAAAGTGACGTTTCTGAAGAATTTTAACAGTTTTCTTGTATCTACGAACGCCAGAATGCATAAAATTGACCTCAACGTCTCCTTTTCCTATTCTGAGTCGATTCTGCATGCCTTAAGTGTGTTTGGTGGCTCAGAACCATCAAAAAACGTTGAAATATAGTTCAAATTCAATAAAAATCGACAAAAATACAGTTTCTAGCTAAAATTTGATGGTTTCGTTGCACTTTCCGAGCCCATAGGGTATCTGAGTGGCTTAAAAGTACAAGAAAACACTTCAAAAGTGACGTTTCTGAAGAATTTTAACAGTTTTCTTGTATCTACGAACGCCAGAATGCATAAAATTGACCTAAACGTCTCCTTTTCCTATTCTGAGTCGATTCTGCATGCATTAAGAGTGTTTGGTGGCTCAGAACCATCAAAAATCGTTGAAATATAGTTCAAATTCAATAAAAATCGACAAAAATACAGTTTCTAGCTAAAATTTGATGGTTTCGTTGCACTTTCCGAGCCCGTAGGGTATCTGAGTGGCTTAAAAGTACAAGAAAACACTTCAAAAGTGACGTTTCTGAAGAATTTTAACAGTTTTCTTGTATCTACGAACGCCAGAATGCATAAAATTGACCTAAACGTCTCCTTTTCCTATTCTGAGTCGATTCTGCATGCCTTAAGTGTGTTTGGTGGCTCAGAACCATCAAAAAACGTTGAAATATAGTTCAAATTCAATAAAAATCGACAAAAATACAGTTTCTAGCTAAAATTTGATGGTTTCGTTGCACTTTCCGAGCCCGTAGGGTATCTGAGTGGCTTAAAAGTACAAGAAAACACTTCAAAAGTGACGTTTCTGAAGAATTTTAACAGTTTTCTTGTATCTACGAACGCCAGAATGCATAAAATTGACCTAAACGTCTCCTTTTCCTATTCTGAGTCGATTCTGCATGCTTTAAGTGTGTTTGGTGGCTCAGAACCATCAAAAAACGTCGAAATATAGTTCAAATTCAATAAAAATCGACAAAAATACAGTTTCTAGCTAAAATTTGATGGTTTCGTTGCACTTTCCGAGCCCGTAGGGTATCTGAGTGGCTTAAAAGTACAAGAAAACACTTCAAAAGTGACGTTTCTGAAGAATTTTAACAGTTTTCTTGTATCTACGAACGCCAGAATGCATAAAATTGACCTAAACGTCTCCTTTTCCTATTCTGAGTCGATTCCGCATGCTTTAAGTGTGTTTGGTGGCTCAGAACCATCAAAAAACGTTGAAATATAGTTCAAATTCAATAAAAATCGACAAAAATACAGTTTCTAGCTAAAATTTGATGGTTTCGTTGCACTTTCCGAGCCCGTTGGGTATCTGAGTGGCTTAAAAGTACAAGAAAACACTTCAAAAGTGACGTTTCTGAAGAATTTTAACAGTTTTCTTGTATCTACGAACGCCAGAATGCATAAAATTGACCTAAACGTCTCCTTTTCCTATTCTGAGTCGATTCTGCATGCTTTAAGTGTGTTTGGTGGCTCAGAACCATCAAAAAACGTTGTAATATAGTTCAAATTCAATAAAAATCGACAAAAATACAGTTTCTAGCTAAAATTTGATGGTTTCGTTGCACTTTCCGAGCCCGTAGGGTATCTGAGTGGCTTAAAAGTACAAGAAAACACTTCAAAAGTGACGTTTCTGAAGAATTTTAACAGTTTTCTTGCATCTACGAACGCCAGAATGCATAAAATTGACCTAAACGTCTCCTTTTCCTATTCTGAGTCGATTCTGCATGCTTTAAGTGTGTTTGGTGGCTCAGAACCATCAAAAAACGTTGAAATATAGTTCAAATTCAATAAAAATCGACAAAAATACAGTTTCTAGCTAAAATTTGATGGTTTCGTTGCACTTTCCGAGCCCGTAGGGTATCTGAGTGGCTTAAAATTACAAGAAAACACTTCAAAAGTGACGTTTCTGAAGAATTTTAACAGTTTTCTTGTATCTACGAACGCCAGAATGCATAAAATTGACCTAAACGTCTCCTTTTCCTATTCTGAGTCGATTCTGCATGCTTTAAGTGTGTTTGGTGGCTCAGAACCATCAAAAAACGTTGAAATATAGTTCAAATTCAATAAAAATCGACAAAAATACAGTTTCTAGCTAAAATTTGATGGTTTCGTTGCACTTTCCGAGCCCGTAGGGTATCTGAGTGGCTTAAAAGTACAAGAAAACACTTCAAAAGTGACGTTTCTGAAGAATTTTAACAGTTTTCTTGTGTCTACGAACGCCAGAATGCATAAAATTGACCTAAACGTCTCCCTTTCCTATTTTGAGTCGATTCTGCATGCTTTAAGTGTGTTTGGTGGCTCAGAACCATCAAAAAACGTTGAAATATAGTTCAAATTCAATAAAAATCGACAAAAATACAGTTTCTAGCTAAAATTTGATGGTTTCGTTGCACTTTCCGAGCCCGTAGGGTATCTGAGTGGCTTAAAAGTACAAGAAAACACTTCAAAAGTGACGTTTCTGAAGAATTTTAACAGTTTTCTTGTATCTACGAACGCCAGAATGCATAAAATTGACCTAAACGTCTCCTTTTCCTATTCTGAGTCGATTCTGCATGCTTTAAGTGTGTTTGGTGGCTCAGAACCATCAAAAAACGTTGAAATATAGTTCAAATTCAATAAAAATCGACAAAAATACAGTTTCTAGCTAAAATTTGATGGTTTCGTTGCACTTTCCGAGCCCGTAGGGTATCTGAGTGGCTTAAAAGTACAAGAAAACACTTCAAAAGTGACGTTTCTGAAGAATTTTAACAGTTTTCTTGTATCTACGAACGCCAGAATGCATAAAATTGACCTAAACGTCTCCTTTTCCTATTCTGAGTCGATTCTGCATGCTTTAAGTGTGTTTGGTGGCTCAGAACCATCAAAAAACGTTGAAATATAGTTCAAATTCAATAAAAATCGACAAAAATACAGTTTCTAGCTAAAATTTGATGGTTTCGTTGCACTTTCCGAGCCCGTAGGGTATCTGAGTGGCTTAAAAGTACAAGAAAACACTTCAAAACTGACGTTTCTGAAGAATTTTAACAGTTTTCTTGTGTCTACGAACGCCAGAATGCATAAAATTGACCTAAACGTCTCCTTTTCCTATTCTGAGTCGATTCTGCATGCTTTAAGTGTGTTTGGTGGCTCAGAACCATCAAAAAACGTTGAAATATAGTTCAAATTCAATAAAAATCGACAAAAATACAGTTTCTAGCTAAAATTTGATGGTTTCGTTGCACTTTCCGAGCCCGTAGGGTATCTGAGTGGCTTAAAAGTACAAGAAAACACTTCAAAATTGACGTTTCTGAAGAATTTTAACAGTTTTCTTGTATCTACGAACGCCAGAATGCATAAAATTGACCTAAACGTCTCCTTTTCCTATTCTGAGTCGATTCTGCATGCTTTAAGTGTGTTTGCTGGCTCAGAACCATCAAAAAACGTTGAAATATAGTTCAAATTCAATAAAAATCGACTAAAATACAGTTTCTAGCTAAAATTTGATGGTTTCGTTGCACTTTCCGAGCCAGTAGGGTATCTGAGTGGCTTAAAAGTACAAGAAAACACTTCAAAAGTGACGTTTCTGAAGAATTTTAACAGTTTTCTTGTATCTACGAACGCCAGAATGCATAAAATTGACCTAAACGTCTCCTTTTCCTATTCTGAGTCGATTCTGCATGCTTTAAGTGTGTTTGGTGGCTCAGAACCATCAAAAAACGTTGAAATATAGTTTAAATTCAATAAAAATCGACAAAAATACAGTTTCTAGCTAAAATTTGATGGTTTCGTTGCACTTTCCGAGCCCGTAGGGTATCTGAGTGGCTTAAAGGTACAAGAAAACACTTCAAAAGTGACGTTTCTGAAGAATTTTAACAGTTTTCTTGTATCTACGAACGCCAGAATGCATAAAATTGACCTAAACGTCTCCTTTTCCTATTCTGAGTCGATTCTGCATGCTTTAAGTGTGTTTGGTGGCTCAGAACCATCAAAAAACGTTGAAATATAGTTCAAATTCAATAAAAATCGACAAAAATACAGTTTCTAGCTAAAATTTGATGGTTTCGTTGCACTTTCCGAGCCCGTTGGGTATCTGAGTGGCTTAAAAGTACAAGAAAACACTTCAAAAGTGACGTTTCTGAAGAATTTTAACAGTTTTCTTGTATCTACGAACGCCAGAATGCATAAAATTGACCTAAAGGTCTCCTTTTCCTATTCTGAGTCGATTCTGCATGCTTTAAGTGTGTTTGGTGGCTCAGAACCATCAAAAAACGTTGAAATATAGTTCAAATTCAATAAAAATCGACAAAAATACAGTTTCTAGCTAAAATTTGATGGTTTCGTTGCACTTTCCGAGCCCGTAGGGTATCTGAGTGGCTTAAAAGTACAAGAAAACACTTCAAAAGTGACGTTTCTGAAGAATTTTAACAGTTTTCTTGTATCTACGAAAACCAGAATGCATAAAATTGACCTAAACGTCTCCTTTTCCTATTCTGAGTCGATTCTACATGCTTTAAGTGTGTTTGGTGGCTCAGAACCATCAAAAAACGTTGAAATATAGTTCAAATTCAATAAAAATCGACAAAAATACAGTTTCTAGCTAAAATTTGATGGTTTCGTTGCACTTTCCGAGCCCGTAGGGTATCTGAGTGGCTTAAAAGTACAAGAAAACACTTCAAAAGTGACGTTTCTGAAGAATTTTAACAGTTTTCTTGTATCTACGAACGCCAGAATGCATAAAATTGACCTAAAGGTCTCCTTTTCCTATTCTGAGTCGATTCTGCATGCTTTAAGTGTGTTTGGTGGCTCAGAACCATCAAAAAACGTTGAAATATAGTTCAAATTCAATAAAAATCGACAAAAATACAGTTTCTAGCTAAAATTTGATGGTTTCGTTGCACTTTCCGAGCCCGTAGGTTATCTGAGTGGCTGAAAAGTACAAGAAAACACTTCAAAAGTGACGTTTCTGAAGAATTTTAACAGTTTTCTTGTATCTACGAACGCCAGAATGCATAAAATTGACCTAAACGTCTCCTTTTCCTATTCTGAGTCGATTCTGCATGCTATAAGTTTGTTTGGTGGCTCAGAACCATCAAAAAACGTTGAAATATAGTTCAAATTCAATAAAAATCGACAAAAATACAATTTCTAGCTAAGATTTGATGGTTTCGTTGCACTTTCCGAGCCCGTAGGGTATCTGAGTGGCTTAAAAGTACAAGAAAACACTTCAAAAGTGACGTTTCTGAAGAATTTTAACAGTTTTCTTGTATCTACGAACGCCAGAATGCATAAAATTGACCTAAACGTCTCCTTTTCCTATTCTGAGTCGATTCTGCATGCTTTAAGTGTGTTTGGTGGCTCAGAACCATCAAAAAACGTTGAAATATAGTTCAAATTCAATAAAAATCGACTCTTGGTCTAGCTTGTGATTGGTGTGGTCGCTCGATGCACTACTCATGTCTTGCGATGCCCCCTGATGCGATTACGTCCTGTGATAGGCTCGTAGGTTGTCATCCCATGCAAAGTTATTTTGTGCGGACTGTGCAAACAATTTTAATACATTTGAAGCTCATTCAGGTTCTATCTCAGACGTGTTTATTAAACAGCTTGGAGAGGTTGTTAAAAAAGAATGTCGAAGTCATATTGAGGAAATAAACTCTTTGCGTACAGAAGTTAATATCCTGAAAAACAGCAATACTATTCCTAATTTTACGGAGTCGATATCAAAACTTATGCGTAACATTGTTAGTGAAAAAACCGAAATTTTAGTTAATGAAATCTCCGGATTACAGCATGAAATAAACAATTTGAAAACCACTAATTCGGAACTAACCGACCATATACAAAAAGATATCTGTGTGTCAGAGCAAGTTCAATCTCTTCGACGCGAAATTGAAATTTTAAAGTCTAGCAATATTGATCTTATTAACTTACTTTCTAAAGATCCAAATGGCGGTGTGATAAAAAATACTACTTATGCCCAGACAGTCCAAAATTCGTCAGAATCCAGCGTAGTAATTAAGCCCAGGAACATAGCTCAAACTGTCAAACAAACAAAATCTGATGTCCTTCAATCACTTAAACCCTTAGCGTCAGAAATCGAAATTAATAAAGTCAAACCACTGTCACACGGCGGATTAATGATAAAATGCATGAATAAAAATCAAAGTGAAAAGTTAGTAAATGTTGCCGGTAGTAAACTAGCGGATACATACGACATAAAAAAAACCACTCCCATTTTACCTCGTGTTAGAATAGTTGGCATTCCAGAAGGACTTAATATTGCAGAGGTAGAAAACTATGTGCGTGTTCAGAATCCCAGTATATTTAATAGTGAATCGTTATGTCAAGTAAATAAAATTTGCCCAACATCGAAAGATAAAAACATATTTCAAGTGGAGTGTACAGTTGATCTTAAATCTTATACTAAACTGTTAGATACTGGTCATATTCTTGTCGGTCTTAACGGTTGTGGCGTTTATGACGCTCTTTCCCTTCTCAGGTGTTACAAGTGCAATGGCTTTAACCACGGCTCAAAGCGATGTAATAAGCAAGTTATTTGTCCCCGCTGTTCCGATTCACATGAGCTTAAGAACTGTCCGCTTTCTAAGGACAGTAAAGATCTGCGTTGCTCCAACTGTCTACACCTTCGCGATTCACAGAAACTTGATATCGAAGTTTCGCATGCGGCTTGGGAGTACAATAAATTCTTTTCCTACAAACTGACAACTGCAAAATTAAAACAAGACTTATTTAATATTCCTAATTTACTAACTGCTCCAAAATTATCCAATGCTTCTTCTATGGAAACGCGTATCTCTTGACTCATTGATTCATCTCCAAAACTCTCTAAAACAAATACATCCTGTCAACAAAACCTTGTTCTTCAATCAGTTGAAATTTACTATCAAAACGTCAGAGGGTTGCGATCAAAAACCTTAGAATTATTAACTGCCTCTTCTGACACTCATCACGATTTAATTGCACTAACAGAAACCTGGTTGTGTGATGGTATATATAATTCAGAGATATTCGACCCGTATCTTTATAATGTATTTAGGACAGATCGTTTTGTGGAGAGCGGCGGTCTAGGTGGAGGAGTTTTGCTTGCTGTTCGCAACACTATTGCATGTGTTGAAATAACTCTACCTGAGTCTCTTCAAAAAATCCGTTTAATAGACATTGTAGGCATCAAACTTCTAACTGGGCACAAGCATTTATTTGTATTTTGTGTTTACATTCCTCCTAAATCAACAATCAAGGACTATGAACTCTTCTTCGATGAATTTTCTAATTTCTGCATTCAGTTTAGTGATGTGTTAGTGATGGGAGATTTTAATTTACCAGGTTATAATGGAAATTCTTCCGACGCTAGAACAAGGCATCTAAACTTATTCAACAATTTTTTGTCTTTCACTGGTTTCGTCCAGACTAATTTCATAAGTAATATTAATGACCGTGTATTAGATATAATTCTTAACAATTCTTCATCCTTTTCTTCTTTGGTTGGTAGAGGTGGCCCTCTTCTTCGCGAAGATTTCCATCATCCAGCGCTGAGCATTACCCTTAAATATACGGATAAACAAAATATCAAAAAATGCTTGGGTGGGAAGAAACACTTTAGTTATAATTTTAGGAAGGCTAATTATTTACTACTGTATGAGGAAATATCAAAAGTAGATTGGACTTCTTTGTATAAATTTGATTGCGTAGACAATGCTCTGGAATACTTTTACTCAGTTATTTATAAATTATTTGACATGTTTATTCCCAAAAAGCCATCGTTTGTTTGCAACAAATATCCACTTTGGTTTGACAATTCTGTGATCATACTCATAAAAAAGAAACAAAAATCCTGGATTAAATTTAAAAATTCTAAATCACAAGCAGACCTTACTACTTTTAAGTTGATACGATCTGAAGCTAAATCGGCTATTAAGCGCGCGTATAAAAATTACCTGCTAAAAGTAGAAAATGATTTTAAGTCGAAGCCGAATACATTTTGGACCTACATAAACAATAAGAACAAGAATGTTTCTCTTCCCCAAGTGATGACCAATGGAAATCTTGAACTTAATTCTCCACAAGATATTGTAAACAGCTTTGCCACTTATTTTGAATCGGTCTTCTCAAGTCGTCAAACTAGAAGTGATGTCTTTCCAGAACCGAGTAATTACAATTACAACTTGATTAACGTACACGAGTTTAATGTAGAAGAAGTACAACTTGCAATCGGTTCCCTGACTTCGAAGTTTACTGCAGGACCTGACGAAATTCCATAATTTTTTGTCAAGGATTGTGCCACAGTTCTGGCACAACCGCTGTGCACAATTTTTAATCTTATTATTCAGACCGGTTACTTCCCACAACTGTGGAAAACTTCAAAGATTACTCCAATATTGAAACACGGGAACAAATCAGAAATTTCCAACTATCGACCGATAGCTTTAATATCGAATTTTTCAAAAGTGTTTGAGTCAGTTCTACATGCAAGAATAAGTCGGCCTGTGAGCGTATTACTTTCTGATAATCAACATGGTTTCGTTCAGGGAAGATCAACTTTGACAAATCTTATCAACACCACTCAAGCTATATCTAGAGTTATGGATAAAACTGGCCAAATAGATGTTATATACATAGATTTATCGAAAGCATTCGACACACTAGATCATAGAATACTTCTAAAGAAATTATCCTCATTCGGCTTGTCTCAGTCTTTAGTCCAAATCTTCTCTTCTTACTTATCAAACAGGTTTCAATATGTCCAGTGTCGTGGTCATAAATCTGATCCTTATAGTCAAAAGTCTGGTGTACCTCAGGGCTCTGTACTGGGGCCACTGCTTTTCAATATATTTATAAACGATATTCAAAGAGTGATAGACATCGAGTTCCTGCTGTATGCAGATGACATCAAATTATTAAGACAAATAAACAGTATTCAGGATTGTCGAAAATTACAGGAGAATTTGAATCAAACATATCAGTGGTTTATAGATAATAATTTACAAATAAATTTTACTAAGTGTAAGGTCATGACTTATTCACGAAAAAAAAATATTCTAAATTTCGATTATTTGATAAATTTATATAGTATAAACAGACCAGAATTTATTCAAGACCTAGGTGTCACATTTGACAAACATTTAAATTTCAAGCAACATGTCATCACGGTTACAAATAGAGCTTCTAAAGTATTAGGATTTATTATGAGATCGTCTAAAGAGTTCTCTAAAACCGAGACAAATATATGTTTGTACAAAACACTGGTACGAGCCAAACTTGAATATGCATCGATTGTCTGGAACCCTGCAACAAAAACAAGTATAAACACTATAGAGAAAGTTCAAAGACGTTTCTTAAAGGGCCTGGCATTTCGTTTAGATGGTGTGTACCCACAGCGTGGTTTTCCACAAGAAAGCTTATTGAATAGATTTGAAAAAATGTCGCTCGAAACAAGGAGGAAAATAGCTGGAATCTTATTTTTAAATACATTGTTAAATGGTGCTGTCAATAATCCACAACTATTGACACAAATTACATATAGAGCACAACTAATTCGATCGAGGAACAAAGACTTATTTTATGTTGAGAAAGCAAGAACTTGCTCATTAGAAAATTCACCAATAAGGTGGATGCAACAGACATACAACACAATTTTAAAAAGCCTACCAGATATTGATATATATTTTGACAAGAAGAGAGCAATTAAAAGTAAATTATTAAAACATTTTAAAACTTAATTAACGCAAAATTTAATGTCTCTTCGTAATTTAATCATTTTGGTATTTTTGTTCTTTTTCGTCTCGTAATTTTTCATTAATATTTAACAATTATTCCCTGCCTTTATTCGGACACCCTAATTGGGTTAGCGCCTGTTGGTGTTCGCTTCAATAATAATAATAAAAATACAGTTTCTAGCTAAAATTTGATGGTTTCGTTGCACTTTCCGAGCCCGTAGGGTATCTGAGTGGCGTAAAAGTACAAGAAAACACTTCAAAAGTGACGTTTCTGAAGAATTTTAACAGTTTTCTTGTATCTACGAACGCCAGAATGCATAAAATTGACCTAAACGTCTCCTTTTCCTATTCTGAGTCGATTCTGCATGCTTTAAGTGTGTTTGGTGGCTCAGAACCATCAAAAAACGTTGAAATATAGTTCAAATTCAATAAAAATCGACAAAAATACAGTTTCTAGCTAAAATTTGATGGTTTCGTTGCACTTTCCGAGCCCGTAGGGTATCTGAGTGGCTTAAAAGTACAAGAAAACACTTCAAAAGTGACGTTTCTGAAGAATTTTAACAGTTTTCTTGTATCTACGAACGCCAGAATGCATAAAATTGACCTAAACGTCTCCTTTTCCTATTCTGAGTCGATTCTGCATGCTTTAAGTGTGTTTGGTGGCTCAGAACCATCAAAAAACGTTGAAATATAGTTCAAATTCAATAAAAATCGACAAAAATACAGTTTCTAGCTAAAATTTGATGGTTTCGTTGCACTTTCCGAGCCCGTAGGGTATCTGAGTGGCTTAAAAGTACAAGAAAACACTTCAAAAGTGACGTTTCTGAAGAATTTTAACAGTTTTCTTGTATCTACGAACGCCAGAATGCATAAAATTGACCTAAACGTCTCCTTTTCCTATTCTGAGTCGATTCTGCATGCTTTAAGTGTGTTTGGTGGCTCAGAACCATCAAAAAACGTTGAAATATAGTTCAAATTCAATAAAAATCGACAAAAATACAGTTTCTAGCTAAAATTTGATGGTTTCGTTGCACTTTCCGAGCCCGTAGGGTATCTGAGTGGCTTAAAAGTACAAGAAAACACTTCAAAAGTGACGAATTTTAACAGTTTTCTTGTATCTACGAACGCCAGAATGCATAAAATTGACCTAAACGTCTCCTTTTCCTATTCTGAGTTGATTCTGCATGCTTTAAGTGTGTTTGGTGGCTCAGAACCATCAAAAAACGTTGAAATATAGTTCAAATTCAATAAAAATCGACAAAAATACAGTTTCTAGCTAAAATTTGATGGTTTCGTTGCACTTTCCGAGCCCGTAGGGTATCTGAGTGGCTTAAAAGTACAAGAAAACACTTCAAAAGTGACGTTTCTGAAGAATTTTAACAGTTTTCTTGTATCTACGAACGCCAGAATGCATAAAATTGACCTAAACGTCTCCTTTTCCTATTCTGAGTCGATTCTGCATGCTTTAAGTGTGTTTGGTGGCTCAGAACCATCAAAAAACGTTGAAATATAGTTCAAATTCAATAAAAATCGACAAAAATACATTTTCTAGCTAAAATTTGATGGTTTCGTTGCACTTTCCGAGCCCGTTGGGTATCTGAGTGGCTTAAAAGTACAAGAAAACACTTCAAAAGTGACGTTTCTGAAGAATTTTAACAGTTTTCTTGTATCTACGAACGCCAGAATGCATAAAATTGACCTAAACGTCTCCTTTTCCTATTCTGAGTCGATTCTGCATGCTTTAAGTGTGTTTGGTGGCTCAGAACCATCAAAAAACGTTGAAATATAGTTCAAATTCAATAAAAATCGACAAAAATACAGTTTCTAGCTAAAATTTGATGGTTTCGTTGCACTTTCCGAGCCCGTAGGGTATCTGAGTGGCTTAAAAGTACAAGAAAACACTTCAAAAGTGACGTTTCTGAAGAATTTTAACAGTTTTCTTGTATCTACGAACGCCAGAATGCATAAAATTGACCTAAACGTCTCCTTTTCCTATTCTGAGTCGATTCTGCATGCTTTAAGTGTGTTTGGTGGCTCAGAACCATCAAAAAACGTTGAAATATAGTTCAAATTCAATAAAAATCGACAAAAATACAGTTTCTAGCTAAAATTTGATGGTTTCGTTGCACTTTCCGAGCCCGTAGTGTATCTGAGTGGCTTAAAAGTACAAGAAAACACTACCAAAGTGACGTTTCTGAAGAATTTTAACAGTTTTCTTGTATCTACGAACGCCAGAATGCATAAAATTGACCTAAACGTCTCCTTTTCCTATTCTGAGTCGATTCTGCATGCTTTAAGTGTGTTTGGTGGCTCAGAACCATCAAAAATCGTTGAAATATAGTTCAAATTCAATAAAAATCGACAAAAATACAGTTTCTAGCTAAAATTTGATGGTTTCGTTGCACTTTCCGGGCCCGTAGGGTATCTGAGTGGCTTAAAAGTACAAGAAAACACTTCAAAAGTGACGTTTCTGAAGAATTTTAACAGTTTTCTTGTATCTACGAACGCCAGAATGCATAAAATTGACCTAAACGTCTCCTTTTCCTATTCTGAGTCGATTCTGCATGCTTTAAGTGTGTTTGGTGGCTCAGAACCATCAAAAAACGTTGAAATATAGTTCAAATTCAATAAAAATCGTCAAAAATACAGTTTCTAGCTAAAATTTGATGGTTTCGTTGCACTTTCCGAGCCCGTAGGGTATCTGAGTGGCTTAAAAGTACAAGAAAACACTTCAAAAGTGACGTTTCTGAAGAATTTTAACAGTTTTCTTGTATCTACGAACGCCAGAATGCATAAAATTGACCTAAAGGTCTCCTTTTCCTATTCTGAGTCGATTCTGCATGCTTTAAGTGTGTTTGGTGGCTCAGAACCATCAAAAAACGTTGAAATATAGTTCAAATTCAATAAAAATCGACAAAAATACAGTTTCTAGCTAAAATTTGATGGTTTCGTTGCACTTTCCGAGCCCGTAGGGTATCTGAGTGGCTTAAAAGTACAAGAAAACACTTCAAAAGTGACGTTTCTGAAGAATTTTAACAGTTTTCTTGTATCTACGAACGCCAGAATGCATAAAATTGACCTAAACATCTTCTTTTCCTATTCTGAGTCGATTCTGCATGCTTTAAGTGTGTTTGGTGGCTCAGAACCATCAAAAAACGTTGAAATATAGTTCAAATTTAATAAAAATCGACAAAAATACAGTTTCTAGCTAAAATTTGATGGTTTCGTTGCACTTTCCGAGCCCGTAGGGTATCTGAGTGGCTTAAAAGTACAAGAAAACACTTCAAAAGTGACGTTTCTGAAGAATTTTAACAGTTTTCTTGTATCTACGAACGCCAGAATGCATAAAATTGACCTAAACGTCTCCTTTTCCTATTCTGAGTCGATTCTGCATGCTTTAAGTGTGTTTGGTGGCTCAGAACCATCAAAAAACGTTGAAATATAGTTCAAATTCAATAAAAATCGACAAAAATACAGTTTCTAGCTAAAATTTGATGGTTTCGTTGCACTTTCCGAGCCCGTAGTGTATCTGAGTGGCTTAAAAGTACAAGAAAACACTTCCAAAGTGACGTTTCTGAAGAATTTTAACAGTTTTCTTGTATCTACGAACGCCAGAATGCATAAAATTGACCTAAACGTCTCCTTTTCCTATTCTGAGTCGATTCTGCATGCTTTAAGTGTGTTTGGTGGCTCAGAACCATCAAAAAACGTTGAAATATAGTTCAAATTCAATAAAAATCGACAAAAATACAGTTTCTAGCTAAAATTTGATGGTTTCGTTGCACTTTCCGAGCCCGTAGGGTATCTGAGTGGCTTAAAAGTACAAGAAAACACTTCAAAAGTGACGTTTCTGAAGAATTTTAACAGTTTTCTTGTATCTACGAACGCCAGAATGCATAAAATTGACCTAAACGTCTCCTTTTCCTATTCTGAGTCGATTCTGCATGCTTTAAGTGTGTTTGGTGGCTCAGAACCATCAAAAAACGTTGAAATATAGTTCAAATTCAATAAAAATCGACAAAAATACAGTTTCTAGCTAAAATTTGATGGTTTCGTTGCACTTTCCGAGCCCGTAGGGTATCTGAGTGGCTTAAAAGTACAAGAAAACACTTCAAAAGTGACGTTTCTGAAGAATTTTAACAGTTTTCTTGTATCTACGAACGCCAGAATGCATAAAATTGACCTAAACGTCTCCTTTTCCTATTCTGAGTCGATTCTGCATGCTTTAAGTGTGTTTGGTGGCTCAGAACCATCAAAAAACGTTGAAATATAGTTCAAATTCAATAAAAATCGACAAAAATACAGTTTCTAGCTAAAATTTGATGGTTTCGTTGCACTTTCCGAGCCCGTAGGGTATCTGAGTGGCTTAAAAGTACAAGAAAACACTTCAAAAGTGACGTTTCTGAAGAATTTTAACAGTTTTCTTGTATCTACGAACGCCAGAATGCATAAAATTGACCTAAACGTCTCCTTTTCCTATTCTGAGTCGATTCTGCATGCTTTAAGTGTGTTTGGTGGCTCAGAACCATCAAAAAACGTTGAAATATAGTTCAAATTCAATAAAAATCGACAAAAATACAGTTTCTAGCTAAAATTTGATGGTTTCGTTGCACTTTCCGAGCCCGTAGGGTATCTGAGTGGCTTAAAAGTACAAGAAAACACTTCAAAAGTGACGTTTCTGAAGAATTTTAACAGTTTTCTTGTACCTACGAACGCCAGAATGCATAAAATTGACCTAAACGTCTCCTTTTCCTATTCTGAGTCGATTCTGCATGCTTTAAGTGTGTTTGGTGGCTCAGAACGATCAAAAAACGTTGAAATATAGTTCAAATTCAATAAAAATCGACAAAAATACAGTTTCTAGCTAAAATTTGATGGTTTCGTTGCACTTTCCGAGCCCGTAGGGTATCTGAGTGGCTTAAAAGTACAAGAAAACACTTCAAAAGTGACGTTTCTGAAGAATTTTAACAGTTTTCTTGTATCTACGAACGCCAGAATGCATAAAATTGACCTAAACGTCTCCTTTTCCTATTCTGAGTCGATTCTGCATGCTTTAAGTGTGTTTGGTGGCTCAGAACCATCAAAAAACGTTGAAATATAGTTCAAATTCAATAAAAATCGTCAAAAATACAGTTTCTAGCTAAAATTTGATGGTTTCGTTGCACTTTCCGAGCCCGTAGGGTATCTGAGTGGCTTAAAAGTACAAGAAAACACTTCAAAAGTGACGTTTCTGAAGAATTTTAACAGTTTTCTTGTATCTACGAACGCCAGAATGCATAAAATTGACCTAAAGGTCTCCTTTTCCTATTCTGAGTCGATTCTGCATGCTTTAAGTGTGTTTGGTGGCTCAGAACCATCAAAAAACGTTGAAATATAGTTCAAATTCAATAAAAATCGACAAAAATACAGTTTCTAGCTAAAATTTGATGGTTTCGTTGCACTTTCCGAGCCCGTAGGGTATCTGAGTGGCTTAAAAGTACAAGAAAACACTTCAAAAGTGACGTTTCTGAAGAATTTTAACAGTTTTCTTGTATCTACGAACGCCAGAATGCATAAAATTGACCTAAACGTCTCCTTTTCCTATTCTGAGTCGATTCTGCATGCTTTAAGTGTGTTTGGTGGCTCAGAACCATCAAAAAACGTTGAAATATAGTTCAAATTCAATAAAAATCGACAAAAATACATTTTCTAGCTAAAATTTGATGGTTTCGTTGCACTTTCCGAGCCCGTTGGGTATCTGAGTGGCTTAAAAGTACAAGAAAACACTTCAAAAGTGACGTTTCTGAAGAATTTTAACAGTTTTCTTGTATCTACGAACGCCAGAATGCATAAAATTGACCTAAACGTCTCCTTTTCCTATTCTGAGTCGATTCTGCATGCTTTAAGTGTGTTTGGTGGCTCAGAACCATCAAAAAACGTTGAAATATAGTTCAAATTCAATAAAAATCGACAAAAATACAGTTTCTAGCTAAAATTTGATGGTTTCGTTGCACTTTCCGAGCCCGTAGGGTATCTGAGTGGCTTAAAAGTACAAGAAAACACTTCAAAAGTGACGTTTCTGAAGAATTTTAACAGTTTTCTTGTATCTACGAACGCCAGAATGCATAAAATTGACCTAAACGTCTCCTTTTCCTATTCTGAGTCGATTCTGCATGCTTTAAGTGTGTTTGGTGGCTCAGAACCATCAAAAAACGTTGAAATATAGTTCAAATTCAATAAAAATCGACAAAAATACAGTTTCTAGCTAAAATTTGATGGTTTCGTTGCACTTTCCGAGCCCGTAGTGTATCTGAGTGGCTTAAAAGTACAAGAAAACACTACCAAAGTGACGTTTCTGAAGAATTTTAACAGTTTTCTTGTATCTACGAACGCCAGAATGCATAAAATTGACCTAAACGTCTCCTTTTCCTATTCTGAGTCGATTCTGCATGCTTTAAGTGTGTTTGGTGGCTCAGAACCATCAAAAATCGTTGAAATATAGTTCAAATTCAATAAAAATCGACAAAAATACAGTTTCTAGCTAAAATTTGATGGTTTCGTTGCACTTTCCGGGCCCGTAGGGTATCTGAGTGGCTTAAAAGTACAAGAAAACACTTCAAAAGTGACGTTTCTGAAGAATTTTAACAGTTTTCTTGTATCTACGAACGCCAGAATGCATAAAATTGACCTAAACGTCTCCTTTTCCTATTCTGAGTCGATTCTGCATGCTTTAAGTGTGTTTGGTGGCTCAGAACCATCAAAAAACGTTGAAATATAGTTCAAATTCAATAAAAATCGTCAAAAATACAGTTTCTAGCTAAAATTTGATGGTTTCGTTGCACTTTCCGAGCCCGTAGGGTATCTGAGTGGCTTAAAAGTACAAGAAAACACTTCAAAAGTGACGTTTCTGAAGAATTTTAACAGTTTTCTTGTATCTACGAACGCCAGAATGCATAAAATTGACCTAAAGGTCTCCTTTTCCTATTCTGAGTCGATTCTGCATGCTTTAAGTGTGTTTGGTGGCTCAGAACCATCAAAAAACGTTGAAATATAGTTCAAATTCAATAAAAATCGACAAAAATACAGTTTCTAGCTAAAATTTGATGGTTTCGTTGCACTTTCCGAGCCCGTAGGGTATCTGAGTGGCTTAAAAGTACAAGAAAACACTTCAAAAGTGACGTTTCTGAAGAATTTTAACAGTTTTCTTGTATCTACGAACGCCAGAATGCATAAAATTGACCTAAACATCTTCTTTTCCTATTCTGAGTCGATTCTGCATGCTTTAAGTGTGTTTGGTGGCTCAGAACCATCAAAAAACGTTGAAATATAGTTCAAATTTAATAAAAATCGACAAAAATACAGTTTCTAGCTAAAATTTGATGGTTTCGTTGCACTTTCCGAGCCCGTAGGGTATCTGAGTGGCTTAAAAGTACAAGAAAACACTTCAAAAGTGACGTTTCTGAAGAATTTTAACAGTTTTCTTGTATCTACGAACGCCAGAATGCATAAAATTGACCTAAACGTCTCCTTTTCCTATTCTGAGTCGATTCTGCATGCTTTAAGTGTGTTTGGTGGCTCAGAACCATCAAAAAACGTTGAAATATAGTTCAAATTCAATAAAAATCGACAAAAATACAGTTTCTAGCTAAAATTTGATGGTTTCGTTGCACTTTCCGAGCCCGTAGTGTATCTGAGTGGCTTAAAAGTACAAGAAAACACTTCCAAAGTGACGTTTCTGAAGAATTTTAACAGTTTTCTTGTATCTACGAACGCCAGAATGCATAAAATTGACCTAAACGTCTCCTTTTCCTATTCTGAGTCGATTCTGCATGCTTTAAGTGTGTTTGGTGGCTCAGAACCATCAAAAAACGTTGAAATATAGTTCAAATTCAATAAAAATCGACAAAAATACAGTTTCTAGCTAAAATTTGATGGTTTCGTTGCACTTTCCGAGCCCGTAGGGTATCTGAGTGGCTTAAAAGTACAAGAAAACACTTCAAAAGTGACGTTTCTGAAGAATTTTAACAGTTTTCTTGTATCTACGAACGCCAGAATGCATAAAATTGACCTAAACGTCTCCTTTTCCTATTCTGAGTCGATTCTGCATGCTTTAAGTGTGTTTGGTGGCTCAGAACCATCAAAAAACGTTGAAATATAGTTCAAATTCAATAAAAATCGACAAAAATACAGTTTCTAGCTAAAATTTGATGGTTTCGTTGCACTTTCCGAGCCCGTAGGGTATCTGAGTGGCTTAAAAGTACAAGAAAACACTTCAAAAGTGACGTTTCTGAAGAATTTTAACAGTTTTCTTGTATCTACGAACGCCAGAATGCATAAAATTGACCTAAACGTCTCCTTTTCCTATTCTGAGTCGATTCTGCATGCTTTAAGTGTGTTTGGTGGCTCAGAACCATCAAAAAACGTTGAAATATAGTTCAAATTCAATAAAAATCGACAAAAATACAGTTTCTAGCTAAAATTTGATGGTTTCGTTGCACTTTCCGAGCCCGTAGGGTATCTGAGTGGCTTAAAAGTACAAGAAAACACTTCAAAAGTGACGTTTCTGAAGAATTTTAACAGTTTTCTTGTATCTACGAACGCCAGAATGCATAAAATTGACCTAAACGTCTCCTTTTCCTATTCTGAGTCGATTCTGCATGCTTTAAGTGTGTTTGGTGGCTCAGAACCATCAAAAAACGTTGAAATATAGTTCAAATTCAATAAAAATCGACAAAAATACAGTTTCTAGCTAAAATTTGATGGTTTCGTTGCACTTTCCGAGCCCGTAGGGTATCTGAGTGGCTTAAAAGTACAAGAAAACACTTCAAAAGTGACGTTTCTGAAGAATTTTAACAGTTTTCTTGTACCTACGAACGCCAGAATGCATAAAATTGACCTAAACGTCTCCTTTTCCTATTCTGAGTCGATTCTGCATGCTTTAAGTGTGTTTGGTGGCTCAGAACGATCAAAAAACGTTGAAATATAGTTCAAATTCAATAAAAATCGACAAAAATACAGTTTCTAGCTAAAATTTGATGGTTTCGTTGCACTTTCCGAGCCCGTAGGGTATCTGAGTGGCTTAAAAGTACAAGAAAACACTTCAAAAGTGACGTTTCTGAAGAATTTTAACAGTTTTCTTGTATCTACGAACGCCAGAATGCATAAAATTGACCTAAACGTCTCCTTTTCCTATTCTGAGTCGATTCTGCATGCTTTAAGTGTGTTTGGTGGCTCAGAACCATCAAAAAACGTTGAAATATAGTTCAAATTCAATAAAAATCGTCAAAAATACAGTTTCTAGCTAAAATTTGATGGTTTCGTTGCACTTTCCGAGCCCGTAGGTATCTGAGTGGCTTAAAAGTACAAGAAAACACTTCAAAAGTGACGTTTCTGAAGAATTTTAACAGTTTTCTTGTATCTACGAACGCCAGAATGCATAAAATTGACCTAAAGGTCTCCTTTTCCTATTCTGAGTCGATTCTGCATGCTTTAAGTGTGTTTGGTGGCTCAGAACCATCAAAAAACGTTGAAATATAGTTCAAATTCAATAAAAATCGACAAAAATACAGTTTCTAGCTAAAATTTGATGGTTTCGTTGCACTTTCCGAGCCCGTAGGGTATCTGAGTGGCTTAAAAGTACAAGAAAACACTTCAAAAGTGACGTTTCTGAAGAATTTTAACAGTTTTCTTGTATCTACGAACGCCAGAATGCATAAAATTGACCTAAACATCTTCTTTTCCTATTCTGAGTCGATTCTGCATGCTTTAAGTGTGTTTGGTGGCTCAGAACCATCAAAAAACGTTGAAATATAGTTCAAATTTAATAAAAATCGACAAAAATACAGTTTCTAGCTAAAATTTGATGGTTTCGTTGCACTTTCCGAGCCCGTAGGGTATCTGAGTGGCTTAAAAGTACAAGAAAACACTTCAAAAGTGACGTTTCTGAAGAATTTTAACAGTTTTCTTGTATCTACGAACGCCAGAATGCATAAAATTGACCTAAACGTCTCCTTTTCCTATTCTGAGTCGATTCTGCATGCTTTAAGTGTGTTTGGTGGCTCAGAACCATCAAAAAACGTTGAAATATAGTTCAAATTCAATAAAAATCGACAAAAATACAGTTTCTAGCTAAAATTTGATGGTTTCGTTGCACTTTCCGAGCCCGTAGGGTATCTGAGTGGCTTAAAAGTACAAGAAAACACTTCAAAAGTGACGTTTCTGAAGAATTTTAACAGTTTTCTTGTATCTACGAACGCCAGAATGCATAAAATTGACCTAAACGTCTCCTTTTCCTATTCTGAGTCGATTCTGCATGCTTTAAGTGTGTTTGGTGGCTCAGAACCATCAAAAAACGTTGAAATATAGTTCAAATTCAATAAAAATCGACAAAAATACAGTTTCTAGCTAAAATTTGATGGTTTCGTTGCACTTTCCGGGCCCGTAGGGTATCTGAGTGGCTTAAAAGTACAAGAAAACACTTCAAAAGTGACGTTTCTGAAGAATTTTAACAGTTTTCTTGTATCTACGAACGCCAGAATGCATAAAATTGACCTAAACGTCTCCTTTTCCTATTCTGAGTCGATTCTGCATGCTTTAAGTGTGTTTGGTGGCTCAGAACCATCAAAAAACGTTGAAATATAGTTCAAATTCAATAAAAATCGACAAAAATACAGTTTCTAGCTAAAATTTGATGGTTTCGTTGCACTTTCCGAGCCCGTAGGGTATCTGAGTGGCTTAAAAGTACAAGAAAACACTTCAAAAGTGACGTTTCTGAAGAATTTTAACAGTTTTCTTGTATCTACGAACGCCAGAATGCATAAAATTGACCTAAACGTCTCCTTTTCCTATTCTGAGTCGATTCTGCATGCTTTAAGTGTGTTTGGTGGCTCAGAACCATCAAAAAACGTTGAAATATAGTTCAAATTCAATAAAAATCGACAAAAATACAGTTTCTAGCTAAAATTTGATGGTTTCGTTGCACTTTCCGAGCCCGTAGGGTATCTGAGTGGCTTAAAAGTACAAGAAAACACTTCAAAAGTGACGTTTCTGAAGAATTTTAACAGTTTTCTTGTATCTACGAACGCCAGAATGCATAAAATTGACCTAAACGTCTCCTTTTCCTATTCTGAGTCGATTCTGCATGCTTTAAGTGTGTTTGGTGGCTCAGAACCATCAAAAAACGTTGAAATATAGTTCAAATTCAATAAAAATCGACAAAAATACAGTTTCTAGCTAAAATTTGATGGTTTCGTTGCACTTTCCGAGCCCGTAGGGTATCTGAGTGGCTTAAAAGTACAAGAAAACACTTCAAAAGTGACGTTTCTGAAGAATTTTAACAGTTTTCTTGTATCTACGAACGCCAGAATGCATAAAATTGACCTAAACGTCTCCTTTTCCTATTCTGAGTCGATTCTGCATGCTTTAAGTGTGTTTGGTGGCTCAGAACCATCAAAAAACGTTGAAATATAGTTCAAATTCAATAAAAATCGACAAAAATACAGTTTCTAGCTAAAATTTGATGGTTTCGTTGCACTTTCCGAGCCCGTAGGGTATCTGAGTGGCTTAAAAGTACAAGAAAACACTTCAAAAGTGACGTTTCTGAAGAATTTTAACAGTTTTCTTGTATCTACGAACGCCAGAATGCATAAAATTGACCTAAACGTCTCCTTTTCCTATTCTGAGTCGATTCTGCATGCTTTAAGTGTGTTTGGTGGCTCAGAACCATCAAAAAACGTTGAAATATAGTTCAAATTCAATAAAAATCGACAAAAATACAGTTTCTAGCTAAAATTTGATGGTTTCGTTGCACTTTCCGAGCCCGTAGGGTATCTGAGTGGCTTAAAAGTACAAGAAAACACTTCAAAAGTGACGTTTCTGAAGAATTTTAACAGTTTTCTTGTATCTACGAACGCCAGAATGCATAAAATTGACCTAAACGTCTCCTTTTCCTATTCTGAGTCGATTCTGCATGCTTTAAGTGTGTTTGGTGGCTCAGAACCATCAAAAAACGTTGAAATATAGTTCAAATTCAATAAAAATCGACAAAAATACAGTTTCTAGCTAAAATTTGATGGTTTCGTTGCACTTTCCGAGCCCGTAGGGTATCTGAGTGGCTTAAAAGTACAAGAAAACACTTCAAAAGTGACGTTTCTGAAGAATTTTAACAGTTTTCTTGTATCTACGAACGCCAGAATGCATAAAATTGACCTAAACGTCTCCTTTTCCTATTCTGAGTCGATTCTGCATGCTTTAAGTGTGTTTGGTGGCTCAGAACCATCAAAAAACGTTGAAATATAGTTCAAATTCAATAAAAATCGACAAAAATACAGTTTCTAGCTAAAATTTGATGGTTTCGTTGCACTTTCCGAGCCCGTAGGGTATCTGAGTGGCTTAAAAGTACAAGAAAACACTTCAAAAGTGACGTTTCTGAAGAATTTTAACAGTTTTCTTGTATCTACGAACGCCAGAATGCATAAAATTGACCTAAACGTCTCCTTTTCCTATTCTGAGTCGATTCTGCATGCTTTAAGTGTGTTTGGTGGCTCAGAACCATCAAAAAACGTTGAAATATAGTTCAAATTCAATAAAAATCGACAAAAATACAGTTTCTAGCTAAAATTTGATGGTTTCGTTGCACTTTCCGAGCCCGTAGGGTATCTGAGTGGCTTAAAAGTACAAGAAAACACTTCAAAAGTGACGTTTCTGAAGAATTTTAACAGTTTTCTTGTATCTACGAACGCCAGAATGCATAAAATTGACCTAAACGTCTCCTTTTCCTATTCTGAGTCGATTCTGCATGCTTTAAGTGTGTTTGGTGGCTCAGAACCATCAAAAAACGTTGAAATATAGTTCAAATTCAATAAAAATCGACAAAAATACAGTTTCTAGCTAAAATTTGATGGTTTCGTTGCACTTTCCGAGCCCGTAGGGTATCTGAGTGGCTTAAAAGTACAAGAAAACACTTCAAAAGTGACGTTTCTGAAGAATTTTAACAGTTTTCTTGTATCTACGAACGCCAGAATGCATAAAATTGACCTAAACGTCTCCTTTTCCTATTCTGAGTCGATTCTGCATGCTTTAAGTGTGTTTGGTGGCTCAGAACCATCAAAAAACGTTGAAATATAGTTCAAATTCAATAAAAATCGACAAAAATACAGTTTCTAGCTAAAATTTGATGGTTTCGTTGCACTTTCCGAGCCCGTAGGGTATCTGAGTGGCTTAAAAGTACAAGAAAACACTTCAAAAGTGACGTTTCTGAAGAATTTTAACAGTTTTCTTGTATCTACGAACGCCAGAATGCATAAAATTGACCTAAACGTCTCCTTTTCCTATTCTGAGTCGATTCTGCATGCTTTAAGTGTGTTTGGTGGCTCAGAACCATCAAAAAACGTTGAAATATAGTTCAAATTCAATAAAAATCGACAAAAATACAGTTTCTAGCTAAAATTTGATGGTTTCGTTGCACTTTCCGAGCCCGTAGGGTATCTGAGTGGCTTAAAAGTACAAGAAAACACTTCAAAAGTGACGTTTCTGAAGAATTTTAACAGTTTTCTTGTATCTACGAACGCCAGAATGCATAAAATTGACCTAAACGTCTCCTTTTCCTATTCTGAGTCGATTCTGCATGCTTTAAGTGTGTTTGGTGGCTCAGAACCATCAAAAAACGTTGAAATATAGTTCAAATTCAATAAAAATCGACAAAAATACAGTTTCTAGCTAAAATTTGATGGTTTCGTTGCACTTTCCGAGCCCGTAGGGTATCTGAGTGGCTTAAAAGTACAAGAAAACACTTCAAAAGTGACGTTTCTGAAGAATTTTAACAGTTTTCTTGTATCTACGAACGCCAGAATGCATAAAATTGACCTAAACGTCTCCTTTTCCTATTCTGAGTCGATTCTGCATGCTTTAAGTGTGTTTGGTGGCTCAGAACCATCAAAAAACGTTGAAATATAGTTCAAATTCAATAAAAATCGACAAAAATACAGTTTCTAGCTAAAATTTGATGGTTTCGTTGCACTTTCCGAGCCCGTAGGGTATCTGAGTGGCTTAAAAGTACAAGAAAACACTTCAAAAGTGACGTTTCTGAAGAATTTTAACAGTTTTCTTGTATCTACGAACGCCAGAATGCATAAAATTGACCTAAACGTCTCCTTTTCCTATTCTGAGTCGATTCTGCATGCTTTAAGTGTGTTTGGTGGCTCAGAACCATCAAAAAACGTTGAAATATAGTTCAAATTCAATAAAAATCGACAAAAATACAGTTTCTAGCTAAAATTTGATGGTTTCGTTGCACTTTCCGAGCCCGTAGGGTATCTGAGTGGCTTAAAAGTACAAGAAAACACTTCAAAAGTGACGTTTCTGAAGAATTTTAACAGTTTTCTTGTATCTACGAACGCCAGAATGCATAAAATTGACCTAAACGTCTCCTTTTCCTATTCTGAGTCGATTCTGCATGCTTTAAGTGTGTTTGGTGGCTCAGAACCATCAAAAAACGTTGAAATATAGTTCAAATTCAATAAAAATCGACAAAAATACAGTTTCTAGCTAAAATTTGATGGTTTCGTTGCACTTTCCGAGCCCGTAGGGTATCTGAGTGGCTTAAAAGTACAAGAAAACACTTCAAAAGTGACGTTTCTGAAGAATTTTAACAGTTTTCTTGTATCTACGAACGCCAGAATGCATAAAATTGACCTAAACGTCTCCTTTTCCTATTCTGAGTCGATTCTGCATGCTTTAAGTGTGTTTGGTGGCTCAGAACCATCAAAAAACGTTGAAATATAGTTCAAATTCAATAAAAATCGACAAAAATACAGTTTCTAGCTAAAATTTGATGGTTTCGTTGCACTTTCCGAGCCCGTAGGGTATCTGAGTGGCTTAAAAGTACAAGAAAACACTTCAAAAGTGACGTTTCTGAAGAATTTTAACAGTTTTCTTGTATCTACGAACGCCAGAATGCATAAAATTGACCTAAACGTCTCCTTTTCCTATTCTGAGTCGATTCTGCATGCTTTAAGTGTGTTTGGTGGCTCAGAACCATCAAAAAACGTTGAAATATAGTTCAAATTCAATAAAAATCGACAAAAATACAGTTTCTAGCTAAAATTTGATGGTTTGGTTGCACTTTCCGAGCCCGTAGGGTATCTGAGTGGCTTAAAAGTACAAGAAAACACTTCAAAAGTGACGTTTCTGAAGAATTTTAACAGTTTTCTTGTATCTACGAACGCCAGAATGCATAAAATTGACCTAAACGTCTCCTTTTCCTATTCTGAGTCGATTCTGCATGCTTTAAGTGTGTTTGGTGGCTCAGAACCATCAAAAAACGTTGAAATATAGTTCAAATTCAATAAAAATCGACAAAAATACAGTTTCTAGCTAAAATTTGATGGTTTCGTTGCACTTTCCGAGCCCGTAGGGTATCTGAGTGGCTTAAAAGTACAAGAAAACACTTCAAAAGTGACGTTTCTGAAGAATTTTAACAGTTTTCTTGTATCTACGAACGCCAGAATGCATAAAATTGACCTAAACGTCTCCTTTTCCTATTCTGAGTCGATTCTGCATGCTTTAAGTGTGTTTGGTGGCTCAGAACCATCAAAAAACGTTGAAATATAGTTCAAATTCAATAAAAATCGACAAAAATACAGTTTCTAGCTAAAATTTGATGGTTTCGTTGCACTTTCCGAGCCCGTAGGGTATCTGAGTGGCTTAAAAGTACAAGAAAACACTTCAAAAGTGACGTTTCTGAAGAATTTTAACAGTTTTCTTGTATCTACGAACGCCAGAATGCATAAAATTGACCTAAACGTCTCCTTTTCCTATTCTGAGTCGATTCTGCATGCTTTAAGTGTGTTTGGTGGCTCAGAACCATCAAAAAACGTTGAAATATAGTTCAAATTCAATAAAAATCGACAAAAATACAGTTTCTAGCTAAAATTTGATGGTTTCGTTGCACTTTCCGAGCCCGTAGGGTATCTGAGTGGCTTAAAAGTACAAGAAAACACTTCAAAAGTGACGTTTCTGAAGAATTTTAACAGTTTTCTTGTATCTACGAACGCCAGAATGCATAAAATTGACCTAAACGTCTCCTTTTCCTATTCTGAGTCGATTCTGCATGCTTTAAGTGTGTTTGGTGGCTCAGAACCATCAAAAAACGTTGAAATATAGTTCAAATTCAATAAAAATCGACAAAAATACAGTTTCTAGCTAAAATTTGATGGTTTCGTTGCACTTTCCGAGCCCGTAGGGTATCTGAGTGGCTTAAAAGTACAAGAAAACACTTCAAAAGTGACGTTTCTGAAGAATTTTAACAGTTTTCTTGTATCTACGAACGCCAGAATGCATAAAATTGACCTAAACGTCTCCTTTTCCTATTCTGAGTCGATTCTGCATGCTTTAAGTGTGTTTGGTGGCTCAGAACCATCAAAAAACGTTGAAATATAGTTCAAATTCAATAAAAATCGACAAAAATACAGTTTCTAGCTAAAATTTGATGGTTTCGTTGCACTTTCCGAGCCCGTAGGGTATCTGAGTGGCTTAAAAGTACAAGAAAACACTTCAAAAGTGACGTTTCTGAAGAATTTTAACAGTTTTCTTGTATCTACGAACGCCAGAATGCATAAAATTGACCTAAACGTCTCCTTTTCCTATTCTGAGTCGATTCTGCATGCTTTAAGTGTGTTTGGTGGCTCAGAACCATCAAAAAACGTTGAAATATAGTTCAAATTCAATAAAAATCGACAAAAATACAGTTTCTAGCTAAAATTTGATGGTTTCGTTGCACTTTCCGAGCCCGTAGGGTATCTGAGTGGCTTAAAAGTACAAGAAAACACTTCAAAAGTGACGTTTCTGAAGAATTTTAACAGTTTTCTTGTATCTACGAACGCCAGAATGCATAAAATTGACCTAAACGTCTCCTTTTCCTATTCTGAGTCGATTCTGCATGCTTTAAGTGTGTTTGGTGGCTCAGAACCATCAAAAAACGTTGAAATATAGTTCAAATTCAATAAAAATCGACAAAAATACAGTTTCTAGCTAAAATTTGATGGTTTCGTTGCACTTTCCGAGCCCGTAGGGTATCTGAGTGGCTTAAAAGTACAAGAAAACACTTCAAAAGTGACGTTTCTGAAGAATTTTAACAGTTTTCTTGTATCTACGAACGCCAGAATGCATAAAATTGACCTAAACGTCTCCTTTTCCTATTCTGAGTCGATTCTGCATGCTTTAAGTGTGTTTGGTGGCTCAGAACCATCAAAAAACGTTGAAATATAGTTCAAATTCAATAAAAATCGACAAAAATACAGTTTCTAGCTAAAATTTGATGGTTTCGTTGCACTTTCCGAGCCCGTAGGGTATCTGAGTGGCTTAAAAGTACAAGAAAACACTTCAAAAGTGACGTTTCTGAAGAATTTTAACAGTTTTCTTGTATCTACGAACGCCAGAATGCATAAAATTGACCTAAACGTCTCCTTTTCCTATTCTGAGTCGATTCTGCATGCTTTAAGTGTGTTTGGTGGCTCAGAACCATCAAAAAACGTTGAAATATAGTTCAAATTCAATAAAAATCGACAAAAATACAGTTTCTAGCTAAAATTTGATGGTTTCGTTGCACTTTCCGAGCCCGTAGGGTATCTGAGTGGCTTAAAAGTACAAGAAAACACTTCAAAAGTGACGTTTCTGAAGAATTTTAACAGTTTTCTTGTATCTACGAACGCCAGAATGCATAAAATTGACCTAAACGTCTCCTTTTCCTATTCTGAGTCGATTCTGCATGCTTTAAGTGTGTTTGGTGGCTCAGAACCATCAAAAAACGTTGAAATATAGTTCAAATTCAATAAAAATCGACAAAAATACAGTTTCTAGCTAAAATTTGATGGTTTCGTTGCACTTTCCGAGCCCGTAGGGTATCTGAGTGGCTTAAAAGTACAAGAAACAAACATGTTATATGTATATCTGACTAAAAAACTTAATCATTATCGCGCTCCTGTTCTACAGTTGGCCAAGTAGCAATCTCCTGCCAAAATGCGTTATAAGCGTCTGGGATAAATCGTAAAGTGTTTGTTATATCCGTCATTTTCTTCTGGCTGATGGCTAGTTTTTCGGGATACGCTTGTGTTGTAGGAAAAGCCAAATTCTTTTCTGTATTTCTCAATCTAAAAGTGTCTGTGAGTAAACCGTTTATCAGCTCTCGACAAACAACTTCGCTAGGTGAGGAAATAGAGTTATCTGATGAAAAGAAGCAATCGCAAATGACTTTTTCTGACTGCGTGGTACACGCTTCCCGTAAGACTCATTACTTAGGCATGTCTTTTTGTAAAATCTTGACCACCAGCTTTTAAAATCATAAATCATATCTCTAGAAACCTCAACGATTGAAAATTTCTGAGGATTCTTTGATGCTGCAGAGATTATTTGAATGTATTCAGGTACTGTGTAGAATCTTTCAGCTCGGTTTAGCTGCCTTTTAATAAGACCAAAGTCTCGATCACAAGGCATGAAGGAATGCCCTCTTATTGGGAAAAATATTTCAACCTTTTCAAATATTTTCAGTTCTATTAGGCTCATCACAAAGCGAATCATGGTGTCTTTATTTTGACCACAACAGTTGTCGCCAAAAATGTAAAGTTTTTTAATTTTACGTTCAGCATCTTGTTCAAAATAATGTTTAAGAAAAGAACATACATCATTTGCTAGCTTGCCGGCTTCTCCTTCGTGGTAAACATAACACGTCATTGCTTTCGATTTGAGATTATGGATTCCGAATGTGCATACTGTTAGCTGGCGATAATAATAGATATCTTGGACAGGTATTTGTGGTAACGAAACATTAGCCATGTAGTCGATGCAAATACCCAGAGTATCGTCATTTTGCTCGCACATTTTTTTCACAGAATCTAAGGTTGTATAAAATTTCTTACTACGGCGTTTATGTACCAAAAGTTCAGCCACCGCCACTCTCTTAGCATTATCATTTAAGGTTTCGCTTTTTATTTTGGCATTGAGTTCTTCACAGGTGCTGCAAGTGTCTTTGGCTGGTCTACCGAATCTTAAATCATAGTTTTCCTTAACATATGACCAAAAGAATTTATATGAAATGCGGTCATTTGGAAATTTTTCTTTAAACATCTACATGGTCTTTACCAATAATTTGGAATCCAGATATCGCATTTCTTTGTTTGTGTAGTGCGATATTTTGACCGGGTAAGATTCCATATGGCTACGGATGTTGGCGATTACAGTTCCTTTTATAGCATTACCACTCACATTTTTACCACGCATATCTTTTGGACTTTTATTGTTTTTCAAAAGCAACACCAGATGTTCGCAACGTTTTTTAGTCACTCCGTAGATTGACAAATATGCTTGTTTGCAGACACCTATTCTATGATTCCCGTTAAGTACAAAATATTTTACAGTCAATGATTTTGGCTTTGTGTTAACCATGCCAATTTTTCCCCGTCTCCGCGAAACAGGCTGAGTCTCTAATAGTCTTTGTAGATGCAAGTCTTGTTGATCTTTTGTGTCCATATTGCAAAACAATTGCTGCATATTAAGTTTTCCGTTATCAGTAAACTTCGTCAAACATTTTTGATGGCAACTACAAAAAAATTCGAAACTGGCAATCATAAGACTTAATTTGCTAAGCAATAACTTACCATTCATTTCCAGCAATCACTTTTGCGAATATGGTCTTTCCGGCATAGTTAACGTGTTGCAAACCATGAAGCTTTGCCTTTTTAATAATGTTTCTCTTATAACCTTCACTATTCACTACACCTTTTTTCCTCTTTTTAGGGGTTTCAACCTCACTGTCCGAACTAGAACTCATTTTCTACAGTTTACTAGTTTACAACACAATTGAGGTTAAGTTTAAGTCGGATATCCCGCGCAAGACGTTGAGACCACGGTGTTTACTGCAGAAAGTCGATATCTCCTGGACATATCCCTTTTCTGCTGTAACCGTAAATTTCATCCGCTTGTAGCCCCGAGCTAAATCATTAAACATGGCCCGTTTTTGCAGTAAAGATGTGTTTAGACCTCTAGAACACGATTATGTACGAATGTTATTGTGGTAAAAAATGGGACATGTCCCCTTTCTGCAGTTAGCAATTCAAGTACAAGAAAACACTTCAAAAGTGACGTTTCTGAAGAATTTTAACAGTTTTCTTGTATCTACGAACGCCAGAATGCATAAAATTGACCTAAACGTCTCCTTTTCCTATTCTGAGTCGATTCTGCATGCTTTAAGTGTGTTTGGTGGCTCAGAACCATCAAAAAACGTTGAAATATAGTTCAAATTCAATAAAAATCGACAAAAATACAGTTTCTAGCTAAAATTTGATGGTTTCGTTGCACTTTCCGAGCCCGTAGGGTATCTGAGTGGCTTAAAAGTACAAGAAAACACTTCAAAAGTGACGTTTCTGAAGAATTTTAACAGTTTTCTTGTATCTACGAACGCCAGAATGCATAAAATTGACCTAAACGTCTCCTTTTCCTATTCTGAGTCGATTCTGCATGCTTTAAGTGTGTTTGGTGGCTCAGAACCATCAAAAAACGTTGAAATATAGTTCAAATTCAATAAAAATCGACAAAAATACAGTTTCTAGCTAAAATTTGATGGTTTCGTTGCACTTTCC
>NW_026972378.1:0-82713 GCF_036711695.1 Zophobas morio | reverse complement strand
CTACGGGCTCGGAAAGTGCAACGAAACCATCAAATTTTAGCTAGAAACTGTATTTTTGTCGATTTTTATTGAATTTGAACTATATTTCAACGTTTTTTGATAGTTCTGAGCCACCAAACACACTTAAAGCATGCAGAATCGACTCAGAATAGGAAAAGGAGATGTTTAGGTCAATTTTATGCATTCTGGCGTTCGTAGATACAAGAAAACTGTTAAAATTCTTCAGAAACGTCACTTTTGAAGTGTTTTCTTGTACTTTTAAGCCAATCAGATACCCTACGGGCTCGGAAAGTGCAACGAAACCATCAAATTTTAGCTAGAAACTGTATTTTTGTCGATTTTTATTGAATTTGAACTATATTTCAACGTTTTTTGATGGTTCTGAGCCACCAAACACACTTAAAGCATGCAGAATCGACTCAGAATAGGAAAAGGAGACGTTTAGGTCAATTTTATGCATTCTGGCGTTCGTAGATACAAGAAAACTGTTAAAATTCTTCAGAAACGTCACTTTTGAAGTGTTTTCTTGTACTTTTAAGCCAATCAGATACCCTACGGGCTCGGAAAGTGCAACGAAACCATCAAATTTTAGCTAGAAACTGTATTTTTGTCGATTTTTATTGAATTTGAACTATATTTCAACGTTTTTTGATGGTTCTGAGCCACCAAACACACTTAAAGCATGCAGAATCGACTCAGAATAGGAAAAGGAGACGTTTAGGTCAATTTTATGCATTCTGGCGTTCGTAGATACAAGAAAACTGTTAAAATTCTTCAGAAACGTCACTTTTGAAGTGTTTTCTTGTACTTTTAAGCCAATCAGATACCCTACGGGCTCGGAAAGTGCAACGAAACCATCAAATTTTAGCTAGAAACTGTATTTTTGTCGATTTTTATTGAATTTGAACTATATTTCAACGTTTTTTGATGGTTCTGAGCCACCAAACACACTTAAAGCATGCAGAATCGACTCAGAATAGGAAAAGGAGACGTTTAGGTCAATTTTATGCATTCTGGCGTTCGTAGATACAAGAAAACTGTTAAAATTCTTCAGAAACGTCACTTTTGAAGTGTTTTCTTGTACTTTTAAGCCAATCAGATACCCTACGGGCTCGGAAAGTGCAACGAAACCATCAAATTTTAGCTAGAAACTGTATTTTTGTCGATTTTTATTGAATTTGAACTATATTTCAACGTTTTTTGATGGTTCTGAGCCACCAAACACACTTAAAGCATGCAGAATCGACTCAGAATAGGAAAAGGAGACGTTTAGGTCAATTTTATGCATTCTGGCGTTCGTAGATACAAGAAAACTGTTAAAATTCTTCAGAAACGTCACTTTTGAAGTGTTTTCTTGTACTTTTAAGCCAATCAGATACCCTACGGGCTCGGAAAGTGCAACGAAACCATCAAATTTTAGCTAGAAACTGTATTTTTGTCGATTTTTATTGAATTTGAACTATATTTCAACGTTTTTTGATGGTTCTGAGCCACCAAACACACTTAAAGCATGCAGAATCGACTCAGAATAGGAAAAGGAGACGTTTAGGTCAATTTTATGCATTCTGGCGTTCGTAGATACAAGAAAACTGTTAAAATTCTTCAGAAACGTCACTTTTGAAGTGTTTTCTTGTACTTTTAAGCCAATCAGATACCCTACGGGCTCGGAAAGTGCAACGAAACCATCAAATTTTAGCTAGAAACTGTATTTTTGTCGATTTTTATTGAATTTGAACTATATTTCAACGTTTTTTGATGGTTCTGAGCCACCAAACACACTTAAAGCATGCAGAATCGACTCAGAATAGGAAAAGGAGACGTTTAGGTCAATTTTATGCATTCTGGCGTTCGTAGATACAAGAAAACTGTTAAAATTCTTCAGAAACGTCACTTTTGAAGTGTTTTCTTGTACTTTTAAGCCAATCAGATACCCTACGGGCTCGGAAAGTGCAACGAAACCATCAAATTTTAGCTAGAAACTGTATTTTTGTCGATTTTTATTGAATTTGAACTATATTTCAACGTTTTTTGATGGTTCTGAGCCACCAAACACACTTAAAGCATGCAGAATCGACTCAGAATAGGAAAAGGAGACGTTTAGGTCAATTTTATGCATTCTGGCGTTCGTAGATACAAGAAAACTGTTAAAATTCTTCAGAAACGTCACTTTTGAAGTGTTTTCTTGTACTTTTAAGCCAATCAGATACCCTACGGGCTCGGAAAGTGCAACGAAACCATCAAATTTTAGCTAGAAACTGTATTTTTGTCGATTTTTATTGAATTTGAACTATATTTCAACGTTTTTTGATGGTTCTGAGCCACCAAACACACTTAAAGCATGCAGAATCGACTCAGAATAGGAAAAGGAGACGTTTAGGTCAATTTTATGCATTCTGGCGTTCGTAGATACAAGAAAACTGTTAAAATTCTTCAGAAACGTCACTTTTGAAGTGTTTTCTTGTACTTTTAAGCCAATCAGATACCCTACGGGCTCGGAAAGTGCAACGAAACCATCAAATTTTAGCTAGAAACTGTATTTTTGTCGATTTTTATTGAATTTGAACTATATTTCAACGTTTTTTGATGGTTCTGAGCCACCAAACACACTTAAAGCATGCAGAATCGACTCAGAATAGGAAAAGGAGACGTCTAGGTCAATTTTATGCATTCTGGCGTTCGTAGATACAAGAAAACTGTTAAAATTCTTCAGAAACGTCACTTTTGAAGTGTTTTCTTGTACTTTTAAGCCAATCAGATACCCTACGGGCTCGGAAAGTGCAACGAAACCATCAAATTTTAGCTAGAAACTGTATTTTTGTCGATTTTTATTGAATTTGAACTATATTTCAACGTTTTTTGATGGTTCTGAGCCACCAAACACACTTAAAGCATGCAGAATCGACTCAGAATAGGAAAAGGAGACGTTTAGGTCAATTTTATGCATTCTGGCGTTCGTAGATACAAGAAAACTGTTAAAATTCTTCAGAAACGTCACTTTTGAAGTGTTTTCTTGTACTTTTAAGCCAATCAGATACCCTACGGGCTCGGAAAGTGCAACGAAACCATCAAATTTTAGCTAGAAACTGTATTTTTGTCGATTTTTATTGAATTTGAACTATATTTCAACGTTTTTTGATGGTTCTGAGCCACCAAACACACTTAAAGCATGCAGAATCGACTCAGAATAGGAAAAGGAGACGTCTAGGTCAATTTTATGCATTCTGGCGTTCGTAGATACAAGAAAACTGTTAAAATTCTTCAGAAACGTCACTTTTGAAGTGTTTTCTTGTACTTTTAAGCCAATCAGATACCCTACGGGCTCGGAAAGTGCAACGAAACCATCAAATTTTAGCTAGAAACTGCATTTTTGTCGATTTTTATTGAATTTGAACTATATTTCAACGTTTTTTGATGGTTCTGAGCCACCAAACACACTTAAAGCATGCAGAATCGACTCAGAATAGGAAAAGGAGACGTTTAGGTCAATTTTATGCATTCTGGCGTTCGTAGATACAAGAAAACTGTTAAAATTCTTCAGAAACGTCACTTTTGAAGTGTTTTCTTGTAGTTTTAAGCCAATCAGATACCCTACGGGCTCGGAAAGTGCAACGAAACCATCAAATTTTAGCTAGAAACTGTATTTTTGTCGATTTTTATTGAATTTGAACTATATTTCAACGTTTTTTGATGGTTCTGAGCCACCAAACACACTTAAAGCATGCAGAATCGACTCAGAATAAGAAAAGGAGACGTTTAGGTCAATTTTATACATTCTGGCGTTCGTAGATACAAGAAAACTGTTAAAATTCTTCAGAAACGTCACTTTTGAAGTGTTTTCTTGTACTTTTAAGCCAATCAGATACCCTACGGGCTCGGAAAGTGCAACGAAACCATCAAATTTTAGCTAGAAACTGTATTTTTGTCGATTTTTATTGAATTTGAACTATATTTCAATGTTTTTTGATGGTTCTGAGCCACCAAACACACTTAAAGCATGCAGAATCGACTCAGAATAGGAAAAGGAGACGTTTAGGTCAATTTTATGCATTCTGGCGTTCGTAGATACAAGAAAACTGTTAAAATTCTTCAGAAACGTCACTTTTGAAGTGTTTTCTTGTACTTTTAAGCCAATCAGATACCCTACGGGCTCGGAAAGTGCAACGAAACCATCAAATTTTAGCTAGAAACTGTATTTTTGTCGATTTTTATTGAATTTGAACTATATTTCAACGTTTTTTGATGGTTCTGAGCCACCAAACACACTTAAAGCATGCAAAATCGACTCAGAATAGGAAAAGGAGACGTTTAGGTCAATTTTATGCATTCTGGCGTTCGTAGATACAAGAAAACTGTTAAAATTCTTCAGAAACGTCACTTTTGAAGTGTTTTCTTGTACTTTTAAGCCAATCAGATACCCTACGGGCTCGGAAAGTGCAACGAAACCATCAAATTTTAGCTAGAAACAGTATTTTTGTCGATTTTTATTGAATTTGAACTATATTTCAACGTTTTTTGATGGTTCTGAGCCACCAAACACACTTAAAGCATGCAGAATCGACTCAGAATAGGAAAAGGAGACGTTTAGGTCAATTTTATGCATTCTGGCGTTCGTAGATACAAGAAAACTGTTAAAATTCTTCAGAAACGTCACTTTTGAAGTGTTTTCTTGTACTTTTAAGCCAATCAGATACCCTACGGGCTCGGAAAGTGCAACGAAACCATCAAATTTTAGCTAGAAACTGTATTTTTGTCGATTATAATTGAATTTGAACTATATTTCAACGTTTTTTGATGGTTCTGAGCCACCAAACACACTGAAAGCATGCAGAATCGACTCAGAATAGGAAAAGGAGACGTTTAGGTCAATTTTATGCATTGTGGCGTTCGTAGATACAAGAAAACTGTTAAAATTCTGCATAAACGTCACTTTTGTAGTGTTTTCTTGTACTTTTAAGCCAATCAGATACCCTACGGGCTCGGAAAGTGCAACGAAACCATCAAATTTTAGCTAGAAACTGTATTTTTGTCGATTTTTATTGAATTTGAACTATATTTCAACGTTTTTTGATGGTTCTGAGCCACCAAACACACTTAAAGCATGCAGAATCGACTCAGAATAGGAAAAGGAGACGTTTAGGTCAATTTTATGCATTCTGGCGTTCGTAGATACAAGAAAACTGTTAAAATTCTTCAGAAACGTCACTTTTGAAGTGTTTTCTTATACTTTTAAGCCAATCAGATAACCTACGGGCTCGGAAAGTGCAACGAAACCATCAAATTTTAGCTAGAAACTGTATTTTTGTCGATTTTTATTGAATTTGAACTATATTTCAACGTTTTTTGATGGTTCTGAGCCACCAAACACACTTAAAGCATGCAGAATCGACTCAGAATAGGAAAAGGAGACGTTTAGGTCAATTTTATGCATTCTGGCGTTCGTAGATACAAGAAAACTGTTAAAATTCTTCAGAAACGTCACTTTTGAAGTGTTTTCTTGTACTTTTAAGCCAATCAGATACCCTACGGGCTCGGAAAGTGCAACGAAACCATCAAATTTTAGCTAGAAACTGTATTTTTGTCGATTTTTATTGAATTTGAACTATATTTCAACGTTTTTTGATGGTTCTGAGCCACCAAACACACTTAAAGCATGCAGAATCGACTCAGAATAGGAAAAGGAGACGTTTAGGTCAATTTGATGCATTCTGGCGTTCGTAGATACAAGAAAACTGTTAAAATTCTTCAGAAACGTCACTTTTGAAGTGTTTTCTTGTACTTTTAAGCCAATCAGATACCCTACGGGCTCGGAAAGTGCAACGAAACCATCAAATTTTAGCTAGAAACTGTATTTTTGTCGATTTTTATTGAATTTGAACTATATTTCAACGTTTATTGATGGTTCTGAGCCACCAAACACACTTAAAGCATGCAGAATCGACTCAGAATAGGAAAAGGAGACGTTTAGGTCAATTTTATGCATTCTGGCGTTCGTAGATACAAGAAAACTGTTAAAATTCTTCAGAAACGTCACTTTTGAAGTGTTTTCTTCTACTTTTAAGCCAATCAGATACCCTACGGGCTCGGAAAGTGCAACGAAACCATCAAATTTTAGCTAGAAACTGTATTTTTGTCGATTTTTATTGAATTTGAACTATTTTTCAACGTTTTTTGATGGTTCTGAGCCACCAAACACACTTAAAGCATGCAGAATCGACTCAGAATAGGAAAAGGAGACGTTTAGGTCAATTTTATGCATTCTGGCGTTCGTAGATACAAGAAAACTGTTAAAATTCTTCAGAAACGTCACTTTTGAAGTGTTTTCTTGTACTTTTAAGCCAATCAGATACCCAACGGGCTCGGAAAGTGCAACGAAACCATCAAATTTTAGCTAGAAACTGTATTTTTGTCGATTTTTATTGAATTTGAACTATATTTCAACGTTTTTTGATGGTTCTGAGCCACTAAACATACTTAAAGCATGCAGAATCGACTCAGAATAGGAAAAGGAGACGTTTAGGTGAATTTTATGCATTCTGGCGTTCGTAGATACAAGAAAACTGTTAAAATTCTTCAGAAACGTCACTTTTGAAGTGTTTTCTTGTACTTTTAAGCCAATCAGATACCCTACGGGCTCGGAAAGTGCAACGAAACCATCAAATTTTAGCTAGAAACTGTATTTTTGTCGATTTTTATTGAATTTGAACTATATTTCAACGTTTTTTGATGGTTCTGAGCCACCAAACACACTTAAAGCATGCAGAATCGACTCAGAATAGGAAAAGGAGACGTTTAGGTCAATTTTATGCATTCTGGCGTTCGTAGATACAAGAAAACTGTTAAAATTCTTCAGAAACGTCACTTTTGAAGTGTTTTCTTGTACTTTTAAGCCAATCAGATACCCTACGGGCTCGGAAAGTGCAACGAAACCATCAAATTTTAGCTAGAAACTGTATTTTTGTCGATTTTTATTGAATTTGAACTATATTTCAACGTTTTTTGGTGGTTCTGAGCCACCAAACACACTTAAAGCATGCAGAATCGACTCAGAATAGGAAAAGGAGACGTTTAGGTCAATTTTATGCATTCTGGCGTTCGTAGATACAAGAAAACTGTTAAAATTCTTCAGAAACGTCACTTTTGAAGTGTTTTCTTGTACTTTTAAGCCAATCAGATACCCTACGGGCTCGGAAAGTGCAACGAAACCATCAAATTTTAGCTAGAAACTGTATTTTTGTCGATTTTTATTGAATTTGAACTATATTTCAACGTTTTTTGATGGTTCTGAGCCACCAAACACACTTAAAGCATGCAGAATCGACTCAGAATAGGAAAAGGAGACGTTTAGGTCAATTTTATGCATTCTGGCGTTCGTAGATACAAGAAAACTGTTAAAATTCTTCAGAAACGTCACTTTTGAAATGTTTTCTTGTACTTTTAAGCCAATCAGATACCCTACGGGCTCGGAAAGTGCAACGAAACCATCAAATTTTAGCTAGAAACTGTATTTTTGTCGATTTTTATTGAATTTGAACTATTTTTCAACGTTTTTTGATGGTTCTGAGCCACCAAACACACTTAAAGCATGCAGAATCGACTCAGAATAGGAAAAGGAGACGTTTAGGTCAATTTTATGCATTCTGGCGTTCGTAGATACAAGAAAACTGTTAAAATTCTTCAGAAACGTCACTTTTGAAGTGTTTTCTTGTACTTTTAAGCCAATCAGATACCCTACGGGCTCGGAAAGTGCAACGAAACCATCAAATTTTAGCTAGAAACTGTATTTTTGTCGATTTTTATTGAATTTGAACTATATTTCAACGTTTTTTGATGGTTCTGAGCCACCAAACACACTTAAAGCATGCAGAATCGACTCAGAATAGGAAAAGGAGACGTTTAGGTCAATTTTATGCATTCTGGCGTTCGTAGATACAAGAAAACTGTTAAAATTCTTCAGAAACGTCACTTTTGAAGTGTTTTCTTGTACTTTTAAGCCAATCAGATACCCTACGGGCTCGGAAAGTGCAACGAAACCATCAAATTTTAGCTAGAAACTGTATTTTTGTCGATTTTTATTGAATTTGAACTATATTTCAACGTTTTTTGATGGTTCTGAGCCACCAAACACACTTAAAGCATGCAGAATCGACTCAGAATAGGAAAAGGAGACGTTTAGGTCAATTTTATGCATTCTGGCGTTCGTAGATACAAGAAAACTATTAAAATTCTTCAGAAACGTCACTTTTGAAGTGTTTTCTTGTACTTTTAAGCCAATCAGATACCCTACGGGCTCGTAAAGTGCAACGAAACCATCAAATTTTAGCTAGAAACTGTATTTTTGTCGATTTTTATTGAATTTGAACTATATTTCAACGTTTTTTGATGATTCTGAGCCACCAAACACACTTAAAGCATGCAGAATCGACTCAGAATAGGAAAAGGAGACGTTTAGGTCAATTTTATGCATTCTGGCGTTCGTAGATACAAGAAAACTGTTAAAATTCTTCAGAAACGTCACTTTTGAAGTGTTTTCTTGTACTTTTAAGCCAATCAGATACCCGACGGGCTCGGAAAGTGCAACGAAACCATCAAATTTTAGCTAGAAACTGTATTTTTGTCGATTTTTATTGAATTTGAACTATTTTTCAACGTTTTTTGATGGTTCTGAGCCACCAAACACACTTAAAGCATGCAGAATCGACTCAGAATAGGAAAAGGAGACGTTTAGGTCAATTTTATGCATTCTGGCGTTCGTAGATACAAGAAAACTGTTAAAATTCTTCAGAAACGTCACTTTTGAAGTGTTTTCTTGTACTTTTAAGCCAATCAGGTACCCTACGGGCTCGGAAAGTGCAACGAAACCATCAAATTTTAGCTAGAAACTGTATTTTTGTCGATTTTTATTGAATTTGAATTATATTTCAACGTTTTTTGATGGTTCTGAGCCACCAAACACACTTAAAGCATGCAGAATCGACTCAGAATAGGAAAAGGAGACGTTTAGGTCAATTTTATGCATTCTGGCGTTCGTAGATACAAGAAAACTGTTAAAATTCTTCAGAAACGTCACTTTTGAAGTGTTTTCTTGTACTTTTAAGCCAATCAGATACCCTACGGGCTCGGAAAGTGCAACGAAACCATCAAATTTTAGCTAGAAACTGTATTTTTGTCGATTTTTATTGAATTTGAACTATATTTCAACGTTTTTTGATGGTTCTGAGCCACCAAACACACTTAAAGCATGCAGAATCGACTCAGAATAGGAAAAGGAGACGTTTAGGTCAATTTTATGCATTCTGGCGTTCGTAGATACAAGAAAACTGTTAAAATTCTTCAGAAACGTCACTTTTGAAGTGTTTTCTTGTACTTTTAAGCCAATCAGATACCCTACGGGCTCGGAAAGTGCAACGAAACCATCAAATTTTAGCTAGAAACTGTATTTTTGTCGATTTTTATTGAATTTGAACAATTTTTCAACGTTTTTTGATGGTTCTGAGCCACCAAACACACTTAAAGCATGCAGAATCGACTCAGAATAGGAAAAGGAGACGTTTAGGTCAATTTTATGCATTCTGGCGTTCGTAGATGCAAGAAAACTGTTAAAATTCTTCAGAAACGTCACTTTTGAAGTGTTTTCTTGTACTTTTAAGCCAATCAGATACCCAACGGGCTCGGAAAGTGCAACGAAACCATCAAATTTTAGCTAGAAACTGTATTTTTGTCGATTTTTATTGAATTTGAACTATATTTCAACGTTTTTTGATGGTTCTGAGCCACTAAACATACTTAAAGCATGCAGAATCGACTCAGAATAGGAAAAGGAGACGTTTAGGTGAATTTTATGCATTCTGGCGTTCGTAGATACAAGAAAACTGTTAAAATTCTTCAGAAACGTCACTTTTGAAGTGTTTTCTTGTACTTTTAAGCCAATCAGATACCCTACGGGCTCGGAAAGTGCAACGAAACCATCAAATTTTAGCTAGAAACTGTATTTTTGTCGATTTTTATTGAATTTGAACTATATTTCAACGTTTTTTGATGGTTCTGAGCCACCAAACACACTTAAAGCATGCAGAATCGACTCAGAATAGGAAAAGGAGACGTTTAGGTCAATTTTATGCATTCTGGCGTTCGTAGATACAAGAAAACTGTTAAAATTCTTCAGAAACGTCACTTTTGAAGTGTTTTCTTGTACTTTTAAGCCAATCAGATACCCTACGGGCTCGGAAAGTGCAACGAAACCATCAAATTTTAGCTAGAAACTGTATTTTTGTCGATTTTTATTGAATTTGAACTATATTTCAACGTTTTTTGATGGTTCTGAGCCACCAAACACACTTAAAGCATGCAGAATCGACTCAGAATAGGAAAAGGAGACGTTTAGGTCAATTTTATGCATTCTGGCGTTCGTAGATACAAGAAAACTGTTAAAATTCTTCAGAAACGTCACTTTTGAAGTGTTTTCTTGTACTTTTAAGCCAATCAGATACCCTACGGGCTCGGAAAGTGCAACGAAACCATCAAATTTTAGCTAGAAACTGTATTTTTGTCGATTTTTATTGAATTTGAACTATATTTCAACGTTTTTTGATGGTTCTGAGCCACCAAACACACTTAAAGCATGCAGAATCGACTCAGAATAGGAAAAGGAGACGTTTAGGTCAATTTTATGCATTCTGGCGTTCGTAGATACAAGAAAACTGTTAAAATTCTTCAGAAACGTCACTTTTGAAATGTTTTCTTGTACTTTTAAGCCAATCAGATACCCTACGGGCTCGGAAAGTGCAACGAAACCATCAAATTTTAGCTAGAAACTGTATTTTTGTCGATTTTTATTGAATTTGAACTATTTTTCAACGTTTTTTGATGGTTCTGAGCCACCAAACACACTTAAAGCATGCAGAATCGACTCAGAATAGGAAAAGGAGACGTTTAGGTCAATTTTATGCATTCTGGCGTTCGTAGATACAAGAAAACTGTTAAAATTCTTCAGAAACGTCACTTTTGAAGTGTTTTCTTGTACTTTTAAGCCAATCAGATACCCTACGGGCTCGGAAAGTGCAACGAAACCATCAAATTTTAGCTAGAAACTGTATTTTTGTCGATTTTTATTGAATTTGAACTATATTTCAACGTTTTTTGATGGTTCTGAGCCACCAAACACACTTAAAGCATGCAGAATCGACTCAGAATAGGAAAAGGAGAGGTTTAGGTCAATTTTATGCATTCTGGCGTTCGTAGATACAAGAAAACTGTTAAAATTCTTCAGAAACGTCACTTTTGAAGTGTTTTCTTGTACTTTTAAGCCAATCAGATACCCTACGGACTCGGAAAGTGCAACGAAACCATCAAATTTTAGCTAGAAACTGTATTTTTGTCGATTTTTATTGAATTTGAACTATATTTCAACGTTTTTTGATGGTTCTGAGCCACCAAACACACTTAAAGCATGCAGAATCGACTCAGAATAGGAAAAGGAGACGTTTAGGTCAATTTTATGCATTCTGGCGTTCGTAGATACAAGAAAACTGTTAAAATTCTTCAGAAACGTCACTTTTGAAGTGTTTTCTTGTACTTTTAAGCCAATCAGATACCCTACGGGCTCGGAAAGTGCAACGAAACCATCAAATTTTAGCTAGAAACTGTATTTTTGTCGATTTATATTGAATTTGAACTATATTTCAACGTTTTTTGATGGTTCTGAGCCACCAAACACACTTAAAGCATGCAGAATCGACTCAGAATAGGAAAAGGAGACGTTTAGGTCAATTTTATGCATTCTGGCGTTCGTAGATACAAGAAAACTGTTAAAATTCTTCAGAAACGTCACTTTTGAAGTGTTTTCTTGTACTTTTAAGCCAATCAGATACCCTACGGGCTCGGAAAGTGCAACGAAACCATCAAATTTTAGCTAGAAACTGTATTTTTGTCGATTTTTATTGAATTTGAACTATATTTCAACGTTTTTTGATGGTTCTGAGCCACCAAACACACTTAAAGCATGCAGAATCGACTCAGAATAGGAAAAGGAGACGTTTAGGTCAATTTTATGCATTCTGGCGTTCGTTGATACAAGAAAACTGTTAAAATTCTTCAGAAACGTCACTTTTGAAGTGTTTTCTTGTACTTTTAAGCCAATCAGATACCCTACGGGCTCGGAAAGTGCAACGAAACCATCAAATTTTAGCTAGAAACTGTATTTTTGTCGATTTTTATTGAATTTGAACTATTTTTCAACGTTTTTTGATGGTTCTGAGCCACCAAACACACTTAAAGCATGCAGAATCGACTCAGAATAGGAAAAGGAGACGTTTAGGTCAATTTTATGCATTCTGGCGTTCGTAGATACAAGAAAACTGTTAAAATTCTTCAGAAACATCACTTTTGAAGTGTTTTCTTGTACTTTTAAGCCAATCAGATACCCAACGGGCTCGGAAAGTGCAACGAAACCATCAAATTTTAGCTAGAAACTGTATTTTTGTCGATTTTTATTGAATTTGAACTAAATTTCAACGTTTTTTGATGGTTCTGAGCCACCAAACATACTTAAAGCATGCAGAATCGACTCAGAATAGGAAAAGGAGACGTTTAGGTCAATTTTATGCATTCTGGCGTTCGTAGATACAAGAAAACTGTTAAAATTCTTCAGAAACGTCACTTTTGAAGTGTTTTCTTGTACTTTTAAGCCAATCAGATACCCTACGGGCTCGGAAAGTGCAACGAAACCATCAAATTTTAGCTAGAAACTGTATTTTTGTCGATTTTTATGGAATTTGAAATATATTTCAACGTTTTTTGATGGTTCTGAGCCACCAAACACACTTAAAGCATGCAGAATCGACTCAGAATAGGAAAAGGAGACGTTTAGGTCAATTTTATGCATTCTGGCGTTCGTAGATACAAGAAAACTGTTAAAATTCTTCAGAAACGTCACTTTTGAAGTGTTTTCTTGTACTTTTAAGCCAATCAGATACCCTACGGGCTCGGAAAGTGCAACGAAACCATCAAATTTTAGCTAGAAACTGTATTTTTGTCGATTTTTATTGAATTTGAACTATTTTTCAACGTTTTTTGATGGTTCTGAGCCACCAAACACACTTAAAGCATGCAGAATCGACTCAGAATAGGAAAAGGAGACGTTTAGGTCAATTTTATGCATTCTGGCGTTCGTAGATACAAGAAAACTGTTAAAATTCTTCAGAAACATCACTTTTGAAGTGTTTTCTTGTACTTTTAAGCCAATCAGATACCCAACGGGCTCGGAAAGTGCAACGAAACCATCAAATTTTAGCTAGAAACTGTATTTTTGTCGATTTTTATTGAATTTGAACTAAATTTCAACGTTTTTTGATGGTTCTGAGCCACCAAACATACTTAAAGCATGCAGAATCGACTCAGAATAGGAAAAGGAGACGTTTAGGTCAATTTTATGCATTCTGGCGTTCGTAGATACAAGAAAACTGTTAAAATTCTTCAGAAACGTCACTTTTGAAGTGTTTTCTTGTACTTTTAAGCCAATCAGATACCCTACGGGCTCGGAAAGTGCAACGAAACCATCAAATATTAGCTAGAAACTGTATTTTTGTCGATTTTTATGGAATTTGAAATATATTTCAACGTTTTTTGATGGTTCTGAGCCACCAAACACACTTAAAGCATGCAGAATCGACTCAGAATAGGAAAAGGAGACGTTTAGGTCAATTTTATGCATTCTGGCGTTCGTAGATACAAGAAAACTGTTAAAATTCTTCAGAAACGTCACTTTTGAAGTGTTTTCTTGTACTTTTAACCCAATCAGATACCCTACGGGCTCGGAAAGTGCAACGAAACCATCAAATTTTAGCTAGAAACTGTATTTTTGTCGATTTTTATTGAATTTAAACTATATTTCAACGTTTTTTGATGGTTCTGAGCCACCAAACACACTTAAAGCATGCAGAATCGACTCAGAATAGGAAAAGGAGACGTTTAGGTCAATTTTATGCATTCTGGCGTTCGTAGATACAAGAAAACTGTTAAAATTCTTCAGAAACGTCACTTTTGAAGTGTTTTCTTGTACTTTTAAGCCAATCAGATACCCTACGGGCTCGGAAAGTGCAACGAAACCATCAAATTTTAGCTAGAAACTGTATTTTTGTCGATTTTTATTGAATTTGAACTATTTTTCAACGTTTTTTGATGGTTCTGAGCCACCAAACACACTTAAAGCATGCAGAATCGACTCAGAATAGGAAAAGGAGACGTTTAGGTCAATTTTATGCATTCTGGCGTTCGTAGATACAAGAAAACTGTTAAAATTCTTCAGAAACATCACTTTTGAAGTGTTTTCTTGTACTTTTAAGCCAATCAGATACCCAACGGGCTCGGAAAGTGCAACGAAACCATCAAATTTTAGCTAGAAACTGTATTTTTGTCGATTTTTATTGAATTTGAACTAAATTTCAACGTTTTTTGATGGTTCTGAGCCACCAAACATACTTAAAGCATGCAGAATCGACTCAGAATAGGAAAAGGAGACGTTTAGGTCAATTTTATGCATTCTGGCGTTCGTAGATACAAGAAAACTGTTAAAATTCTTCAGAAACGTCACTTTTGAAGTGTTTTCTTGTACTTTTAAGCCAATCAGATACCCTACGGGCTCGGAAAGTGCAACGAAACCATCAAATTTTAGCTAGAAACTGTATTTTTGTCGATTTTTATGGAATTTGAAATATATTTCAACGTTTTTTGATGGTTCTGAGCCACCAAACACACTTAAAGCATGCAGAATCGACTCAGAATAGGAAAAGGAGACGTTTAGGTCAATTTTATGCATTCTGGCGTTCGTAGATACAAGAAAACTGTTAAAATTCTTCAGAAACGTCACTTTTGAAGTGTTTTCTTGTACTTTTAACCCAATCAGATACCCTACGGGCTCGGAAAGTGCAACGAAACCATCAAATTTTAGCTAGAAACTGTATTTTTGTCGATTTTTATTGAATTTGAACTATATTTCAACGTTTTTTGATGGTTCTGAGCCACCAAACACACTTAAAGCATGCAGAATCGACTCAGAATAGGAAAAGGAGACGTTTAGGTCAATTTTATGCATTCTGGCGTTCGTAGATACAAGAAAACTGTTAAAATTCTTCAGAAACGTCACTTTTGAAGTGTTTTCTTGTACTTTTAAGCCAATCAGATACCCTACGGGCTCGGAAAGTGCAACGAAACCATCAAATTTTAGCTAGAAACTGTATTTTTGTCGATTTTTATTGAATTTGAACTATATTTCAACGTTTTTTGATGGTTCTGAGCCACCAAACACACTTAAAGCATGCAGAATCGACTCAGAATAGGAAAAGGAGACGTTTAGGTCAATTTTATGCATTCTGGCGTTCGTAGATACAAGAAAACTGTTAAAATTCTTCAGAAACGTCACTTTTGAAGTGTTTTCTTGTACTTTTAAGCCAATCAGATACCCTTCGGGCTCGGAAAGTGCAACGAAACCATCAAATTTTAGCTAGAAACTGTATTTTTGTCGATTTTTATTGAATTTGAACTATATTTCAACGTTTTTTGATGGTTCTGAGCCACCAAACACACTTAAAGCATGCAGAATCGACTCAGAATAGGAAAAGGAGACGTCTCGGTCAATTTTGTGCATTCTGGCGTTCGTAGATACAAGAAAACTGTTAAAATTCTTCAGAAACGTCACTTTTGAAGTGTTTTCTTGTACTTTTAAGCCAATCAGATACCCTACGGGCTCGGAAAGTGCAACGAAACCATCAAATTTTAGCTAGAAACTGTATTTTTGTCGATTTTTATTGAATTTGAACTATATTTCAACGTTTTTTGATGGTTCTGAGCCACCAAACACACTTAAAGCATGCAGAATCGACTCAGAATAGGAAAAGGAGACGTTTAGGTCAATTTTATGCATTCTGGCGTTCGTAGATACAAGAAAACTGTTAAAATTCTTCAGAAACGTCACTTTTGAAGTGTTTTCTTGTACTTTTAAGCCAATCAGATACCCTACGGGCTCGGAAAGTGCAACGAAACCATCAAATTTTAGCTAGAAACTGTATTTTTGTCGATTTTTATTGAATTTGAACTATATTTCAACGTTTTTTGATGGTTCTGAGCCACCAAAAACACTTAAAGCATGCAGAATCGACTCAGAATAGGAAAAGGAGACGTTTAGGTCAATTTTATGCATTCTGGCGTTCGTAGATACAAGAAAACTGTTAAAATTCTTCAGAAACGTCACTTTTGAAGTGTTTTCTTGTACTTTTAAGCCAATCAGATACCCTACGGGCTCGGAAAGTGCAACGAAACCATCAAATTTTAGCTAGAAACTGTATTTTTGTCGATTTTTATTGAATTTGAACTATATTTCAACGTTTTTTGATGGTTCTGAGCCACCAAACACACTTAAAGCATGCAGAATCGACTCAGAATAGGAAAAGGAGACGTTTAGGTCAATTTTATGCATTCTGGCGTTCGTAGATACAAGAAAACTGTTAAAATTCTTCAGAAACGTCACTTTTGAAGTGTTTTCTTGTACTTTTAAGCCAATCAGACACCCTACGGGCTCGGAAAGTGCAACGAAACCATCAAATTTTAGCTAGAAACTGTATTTTTGTCGATTTTTATTGAATTTGAACTATATTTCAACGTTTTTTGATGGTTCTGAGCCACCAAACACACTTAAAGCATGCAGAATCGACTCAGAATAGGAAAAGGAGACGTTTAGGTCAATTTTATGCATTCTGGCGTTCGTAGATACAAGAAAACTGTTAAAATTCTTCAGAAACGTCACTTTTGAAGTGTTTTCTTGTACTTTTTAGCCAATCAGATACCCTACGGGCTCGGAAAGTGCAACGAAACCATCAAATTTTAGCTAGAAACTGTATTTTTGTCGATTTTTATTGAATTTGAACTATATTTCAACGTTTTTTGATGGTTCTGAGCCACCAAACACACTTAAAGCATGCAGAATCGACTCAGAATAGGAAAAGGAGACGTTTAGGTCAATTTTATGCATTCTGGCGTTCGTAGATACAAGAAAACTGTTAAAATTCTTCAGAAACGTCACTTTTGAAGTGTTTTCTTGTACTTTTAAGCCAATCAGATACCCTACGGGCTCGGAAAGTGCAACGAAACCATCAAATTTTAGCTAGAAACTGTGTTTTTGTCGATTTTTATTGAATTTGAACTATATTTCAACGTTTTTTGATGGTTCTGAGCCACCAAACACACTTAAAGCATGCAGAATCGACTCAGAATAGGAAAAGGAGACGTTTAGGTCAATTTTATGCATTCTGGTGTTCGTAGATACAAGAAAACTGTTAAAATTCTTCAGAAACGTCACTTTTGAAGTGTTTTCTTGTACTTTTAAGCCAATCAGATACCCTACGGGCTCGGAAAGTGCAACGAAACCATCAAATTTTAGCTAGAAACTGTATTTTTGTCGATTTTTATTGAATTTGAACTATATTTCAACGTTTTTTGATGGTTCTGAGCCACCAAAACACTTAAAGCATGCAGAATCGACTCAGAATAGGAAAAGGAGACGTTTAGGTCAATTTTATGCATTCTGGCGTTCGTAGATACAAGAAAACTGTTAAAATTCTTCAGAAACGTCACTTTTGAAGTGTTTTCTTGTACTTTTAAGCCAATCAGATACCCTACGGGCTCGGAAAGTGCAACGAAACCATCAAATTTTAGCTAGAAACTGTATTTTTGTCGATTTTTATTGAATTTGAACTATATTTCAACGTTTTTTGATGGTTCTGAGCCACCAAACACACTTAAAGCATGCAGAATCGACTCAGAATAGGAACAGGAGACGTTTAGGTCAATTTTATGCATTCTGGCGTTCGTAGATACAAGAAAACTGTTAAAATTCTTCAGAAACGTCACTTTTGAAGTGTTTTCTTGTACTTTTAAGCCAATCAGACACCCTACGGGCTCGGAAAGTGCAACGAAACCATCAAATTTTAGCTAGAAACTGTATTTTTGTTGATTTTTATTGAATTTGAACTATATTTCAACGTTTTTTGATGGTTCTGAGCCACCAAACACACTTAAAGCATGCAGAATCGACTCAGAATAGGAAAAGGAGACGTTTAGGTCAATTTTATGCATTCTGGCGTTCGTAGATACAAGAAAACTGTTAAAATTCTTCAGAAACGTCACTTTTGAAGTGTTTTCTTGTACTTTTAAGCCAATCAGATACCCTACGGGCTCGGAAAGTGCAACGAAACCATCAAATTTTAGCTAGAAACTGTATTTTTGTCGATTTTTATTGAATTTGAACTATATTTCAACGTTTTTTGATGGTTCTGAGCCACCAAACACACTTAAAGCATGCAGAATCGACTCAGAATAGGAAAAGGAGACGTTTAGGTCAATTTTATGCATTCTGGCGTTCGTAGATACAAGAAAACTGTTAAAATTCTACTTTTAAGCCAATCAGATACCCTACGGGCTCGGAAAGTGCAACGAAACCATCAAATTTTAGCTAGAAACTGTATTTTTGTCGATTTTTATTGAATTTGAACTATATTTCAACGTTTTTTGATGGTTCTGAGCCACCAAACACACTTAAAGCATGCAGAATCGACTCAGAATAGGAAAAGGAGACGTTTAGGTCAATTTTATGCATTCTGGCGTTCGTAGATACAAGAAAACTGTTAAAATTCTTCAGAAACGTCACTTTTGAAGTGTTTTCTTGTACTTTTAAGCCAATCAGATACCCTACGGGCTCGGAAAGTGCAACGAAACCATCAAATTTTAGCTAGAAACTGTATTTTTGTCGATTTTTATTGAATTTGAACAATATTTCAACGTTTTTTGATGGTTCTGAGCCACCAAACACACTTAAAGCATGCAGAATCGACTCAGAATAGGAAAAGGAGACGTTTAGGTCAATTTTATGCATTCTGGCGTTCGTAGATACAAGAAAACTGTTAAAATTCTTCAGAAACGTCACTTTTGAAGTGTTTTCTTGTACTTTTAAGCCCAATCAGATACCCTACGGGCTCGGAAAGTGCAACGAAACCATCAAATTTTAGCTAGAAACTGTATTTTTGTCGATTTTTATTGAATTTGAACTATATTTCAAAGTTTTTTGATGGTTCTGAGCCACCAAACACACTTATAGCATGCAGAATCGACTCAGAATAGGAAAAGGAGACGTTTAGGTCAATTTTATGCATTCTTGCGTTCGTAGATACAAGAAAACTGTTAAAATTCTTCAGAAACGTCACTTTTGAAGTGTTTTCTTGTACTTTTAAGCCAATCAGATACCCTACGGACTCGGAAAGTGCAACGAAACCATCAATTTTAGCTAGAAACTGTATTTTTGTCGATTTTTATTGAATTTGAACTATATTACAACGTTTTTTGATGGTTCTGAGCCACCAAACACACTTAAAGCATGCAGAATCGACTCAGAATAGGAAAAGGAGACGTTTAGGTCAATTTTATGCATTCTGGCGTTCGTAGATACAAGAAAACTGTTAAAATTCTTCAGAAACGTCACTTTTGAAGTGTTTTCTTGTACTTTTAAGCCAATCAGATACCCTACGGGCTCGGAAAGTGCAACGAAACCATCAAATTTTAGCTAGAAACTGTATTTTTGTCGATTTATATTGAATTTGAACTATATTTCAACGTTTTTTGATGGTTCTGAGCCACCAAACACACTTAAAGCATGCAGAATCGACTCAGAATAGGAAAAGGAGACGTTTAGGTCAATTTTATGCATTCTGGCGTTCGTAGATACAAGAAAACTGTTAAAATTCTTCAGAAACGTCACTTTTGAAGTGTTTTCTTGTACTTTTAAGCCAATCAGATACCCTACGGGCTCGGAAAGTGCAACGAAACCATCAAATTTTAGCTAGAAACTGTATTTTTGTCGATTTTTATTGAATTTGAACTATATTTCAACGTTTTTTGATGGTTCTGAGCCACCAAACACACTTAAAGCATGCAGAATCGACTCAGAATAGGAAAAGGAGACGTTTAGGTCAATTTTATGCATTCTGGCGTTCGTAGATACAAGAAAACTGTTAAAATTCTTCAGAAACGTCACTTTTGAAGTGTTTTCTTGTACTTTTAAGCCAATCAGATACCCTACGGGCTCGGAAAGTGCAACGAAACCATCAAATTTTAGCTAGAAACTGTATTTTTGTCGATTTTTATTGAATTTGAACTATATTTCAACGTTTTTTGATGGTTCTGAGCCACCAAACACACTTAAAGCATGCAGAATCGACTCAGAATAGGAAAAGGAGACGTTTAGGTCAATTTTATGCATTCTGGCGTTCGTAGATACAAGAAAACTGTTAAAATTCTTCAGAAACGTCACTTTTGAAGTGTTTTCTTGTACTTTTAAGCCAATCAGATACCCTACGGGCTCGGAAAGTGCAACGAAACCATCAAATTTTAGCTAGAAACTGTATTTTTGTCGATTTTTATTGAATTTGAACTATATTTCAACGTTTTTTGATGGTTCTGAGCCACCAAACACACATAAAGCATGCAGAATCGACTCAGAATAGGAAAAGGAGACGTTTAGGTCAATTTTATGCATTCTGGCGTTCGTAGATACAAGAAAACTGTTAAAATTCTTCAGAAACGTCACTTTTGAAGTGTTTTCTTGTACTTTTAAGCCAATCAGATACCCAACGGGCTCGGAAAGTGCAACGAAACCATCAAATTTTAGCTAGAAACTGTATTTTTGTCGATTTTTATTGAATTTGAACTATATTTCAACGTTTTTTGATGGTTCTGAGCCACCAAACACACTTAAAGCATGCAGAATCGACTCAGAATAGGAAAAGGAGACGTTTAGGTCAATTTTATGCATTCTGGTGTTCGTAGATACAAGAAAACTGTTAAAATTCTTCAGAAACGTCACTTTTGAAGTGTTTTCTTGTACTTTTAAGCCAATCAGATAACCTACGGGCTCGGAAAGTGCAACGAAACCATCAAATTTTAGCTAGAAACTGTATTTTTGTCGATTTTTATTGAATTTGAACTATATTTCAACGTTTTTTGATGGTTCTGAGTCACCAAAAACACTTAAAGCATGCAGAATCGACTCAGAATAGGAAAAGGAGACGTTTAGGTCAATTTTATGCATTCTGGCGTTCGTAGATACAAGAAAACTGTTAAAATTCTTCAGAAACGTCACTTTTGAAGTGTTTTCTTGTACTTTTAAGCCAATCAGATACCCAACGGGCTCGGAAAGTGCAACGAAACCATCAAATTTTAGCTAGAAACTGTATTTTTGTCGATTTTTATTGAATTTGAACTATATTTCAACGTTTTTTGATGGTTCTGAGCCACCAAACACACTTAAAGCATGCAGAATCGACTCAGAATAGGAAAAGGAGACGTTTAGGTCAATTTTATGCATTCTGGCGTTCGTAGATACAAGAAAACTGTTAAAATTCTTCAGAAACGTCACTTTTGAAGTGTTTTCTTGTACTTTTAAGCCAATCAGACACCCTACGGGCTCGGAAAGTGCAACGAAACCATCAAATTTTAGCTAGAAACTGTATTTTTGTCGATTTTTATTGAATTTGAACTATATTTCAACGTTTTTTGATGGTTCTGAGCCACCAAACACACTTAAAGCATGCAGAATCGACTCAGAATAGGAAAAGGAGACGTTTAGGTCAATTTTTTGCATTCTGGCGTTCGTAGATACAAGAAAACTGTTAAAATTCTTCAGAAACGTCACTTTTGAAGTGTTTTCTTGTACTTTTAAGCCAATCAGATACCCTACGGGCTCGGAAAGTGCAACGAAACCATCAAATTTTAGTTAGAAACTGTATTTTTGTCGATTTTTATTGAATTTGAACTATATTTCAACGTTTTTTGATGGTTCTGAGCCACCAAACACACTTAAAGCATGCAGAATCGACTCAGAATAGGAAAAGGAGACGTTTAGGTCAATTTTATGCATTCTGGCGTTCGTAGATACAAGAAAACTGTTAAAATTCTTCAGAAACGTCACTTTTGAAGTGTTTTCTTGTACTTTTAAGCCAATCAGATACCCTACGGGCTCGGAAAGTGCAACGAAACCATCAAATTTTAGCTAGAAACTGTATTTTTGTCGATTTTTATTGAATTTGAACTATATTTCAACGTTTTTTGATGGTTCTGAGCCACCAAACACACTTAAAGCATGCAGAATCGACTCAGAATAGGAAAAGGAGACGTTTAGGTCAATTTTATGCATTCTGGCGTTCGTAGATACAAGAAAACTGTTAAAATTCTTCAGAAACGTCACTTTTGAAGTGTTTTCTTGTACTTTTAAGCCAATCAGATACCCTACGGGCTCGGAAAGTGCAACGAAACCATCAAATTTTAGCTAGAAACTGTATTTTTGTCGATTTTTATTGAATTTGAACTATATTTCAACGTTTTTTGATGGTTCTGAGTCACCAAAAACACTTAAAGCATGCAGAATCGACTCAGAATAGGAAAAGGAGACGTTTAGGTCAATTTTATGCATTCTGGCGTTCGTAGATACAAGAAAACTGTTAAAATTCTTCAGAAACGTCACTTTTGAAGTGTTTTCTTGTACTTTTAAGCCAATCAGATACCCTACGGGCTCGGAAAGTGCAACGAAACCATCAAATTTTAGCTAGAAACTGTATTTTTGTCGATTTTTATTGAATTTGAACTATATTTCAACGTTTTTTGATGGTTCTGAGCCACCAAACACACTTAAAGCATGCAGAATCGACTCAGAATAGGAAAAGGAGACGTTTAGGTCAATTTTATGCATTCTGGCGTTCGTAGATACAAGAAAACTGTTAAAATTCTTCAGAAACGTCACTTTTGAAGTGTTTTCTTGTACTTTTAAGCCAATCAGATACCCTACGGGCTCGGAAAGTGCAACGAAACCATCAAATTTTAGCTAAAAACTGTATTTTTGTCGATTTTTATTGAATTTGAACTATATTTCAACGTTTTTTGATGGTTCTGAGCCACCAAACACACTTAAAGCATGCAGAATCGACTCAGAATAGGAAAAGGAGACGTTTAGGTCAATTTTATGCATTCTGGCGTTCGTAGATACAAGAAAACTGTTAAAATTCTTCAGAAACGTCACTTTTGAAGTGTTTTCTTGTACTTTTAAGCCAATCAGATACCCTACGGGCTCGGAAAGTGCAACGAAACCATCAAATTTTAGCTAGAAACTGTATTTTTGTCGATTTTTATTGAATTTGAACTATATTTCAACGTTTTTTGATGGTTCTGAGCCACCAAACACACTTAAAGCATGCAGAATCGACTCATAATAGGAAAAGGAGACGTTTAGGTCAATTTTATGCATTCTGGCGTTCGTAGATACAAGAAAACTGTTAAAATTCTTCAGAAACGTCACTTTTGAAGTGTTTTCTTGTACTTTTAAGCCAATCAGATACCCTACGGGCTCGGAAAGTGCAACGAAACCATCAAATTTTAGCTAGAAACTGTATTTTTGTCGATTTTTATTGAATTTGAACTATATTTCAACGTTTTTTGATGGTTCTGAGCCACCAAACACACTTAAAGCATGCAGAAACGACTCAGAATAGGAAAAGGAGACGTTTAGGTCAATTTTATGCATTCTGGCGTTCGTAGATACAAGAAAACTGTTAAAATTCTTCAGAAACGACACTTTTGAAGTGTTTTCTTGTACTTTTAAGCCAATCAGATACCCAACGGGCTCGGAAAGTGCAACGAAACCATCAAATTTTAGCTAGAAACTGTATTTTTGTCGATTTTTATTGAATTTGAACTATATTTCAAAGTTTTTTGATGGTTCGGAGCCACCAAACACACTTAAAGCATGCAGAATCGACTCAGAATAGGAAAAGGAGACGTTTAGGTCAATTTTATGCATTCTGGCGTTCGTAGATACAAGAAAACTGTTAAAATTCTTCAGAAACGTCACTTTTGAAGTGTTTTCTTGTACTTTTAAGCCAATCAGATACCCTACGGGCTCGGAAAGTGCAACGAAACCATCAAATTTTAGCTAGAAACTGTATTTTTGTCGATTTTTATTGAATTTGAACTATATTTCAACGTTTTTTGATGGTTCTGAGCCACCAAACACACTTAAAGCATGCAGAATCGACTCAGAATAGGAAAAGGAGACGTTTAGGTCAATTTTATGCATTCTGGCGTTCGTAGATACAAGAAAACTGTTAAAATTCTTCAGAAACGTCACTTTTGAAGTGTTTTCTTGTACTTTTAAGCCAATCAGATACCCTACGGCCTCGGAAAGTGCAACGAAACCATCAAATTTTAGCTAGAAACTGTATTTTTGTCGATTTTTATTGAATTTGAACTATATTTCAACGTTTTTTGATGGTTCTGAGCCACCAAACACACTTAAAGCATGCAGAATCGACTCAGAATAGGAAAAGGAGACGTTTAGGTCAATTTTATGCATTCTGGCGTTCGTAGATACAAGAAAACTGTTAAAATTCTTCAGAAACGTCACTTTTGAAGTGTTTTCTTGTACTTTTAAGCCAATCAGATACCCTACGGGCTCGGAAAGTGCAACGAAACCATCAAATCTTAGCTAGAAACTGTATTTTTGTCGATTTTTATTGAATTTGAACTATATTTCAACGTTTTTTGATGGTTCTGAGCCACCAAACACACTTAAAGCATGCAGAATCGACTCAGAATAGGAAAAGGAGACGTTTAGGTCAATTTTATGCATTCTGGCATTCGTAGATACAAGAAAACTGTTAAAATTCTTCAGAAACGTCACTTTTGAAGTGTTTTCTTGTACTTTTAAGCCAATCAGATACCCTACCGGCTCGGAAAGTGCAACGAAACCATCAAATTTTAGCTAGAAACTGTATTTTTGTCGATTTTTATTGAATTTGAACTATATTTCAACGTTTTTTGATGGTTCTGAGCCACCAAACACACTTAAAGCATGCAGAATCGACTCAGAATAGGAAAAGGAGACGTTTAGGTCAATTTTATGCATTCTGGCGTTCGTAGATACAAGAAAACTGTTAAAATTCTTCAGAAACGTCACTTTTGAAGTGTTTTCTTATACTTTTAAGCCAATCAGATACCCTACGGGCTCGGAAAGTGCAACGAAACCATCAAATTTTAGCTAGAAACTGTATTTTTGTCGATTTTTATTGAATTTGAACTATATTTCAACGTTTTTTGATGGTTCTGAGCCACCAAACACACTTAAAGCATGCAGAATCGACTCAGAATAGGAAAAGGAGACGTTTAGGTCAATTTTATGCATTCTGGCGTTCGTAGATACAAGAAAACTGTTAAAATTCTTCAGAAACGTCACTTTTGAAGTGTTTTCTTGTACTTTTAAGCCAATCAGATACACTACGGGCTCGGAAAGTGCAACGAAACCATCAAATTTTAGCTAGAAACTGTATTTTTGTCGATTTTTATTGAATTTGAACTATATTTCAACGTTTTTTGATGGTTCTGAGCCACCAAACACACTTAAAGCATGCAGAATCGACTCAGAATAGGAAAAGGAGACGTTTAGGTCAATTTTATGCATTCTGGCGTTCGTAGATACAAGAAAACTGTTAAAATTCTTCAGAAACGTCACTTTTGAAGTGTTTTCTTGTACTTTTAAGCCAATCAGATACCCTACCGGCTCGGAAAGTGCAACGAAACCATCAAATTTTAGCTAGAAACTGTATTTTTGTCGATTTTTATTGAATTTGAACTATATTTCAACGTTTTTTGATGGTTCTGAGCCACCAAACACACTTAAAGCATGCAGAATCGACTCAGAATAGGAAAAGGAGACGTTTAGGTCAATTTTATGCATTCTGGCGTTCGTAGATACAAGAAAACTGTTAAAATTCTTCAGAAACGTCACTTTTGAAGTGTTTTCTTGTACTTTTAAGCCAATCAGATACCCTACGGGCTCGGAAAGTGCAACGAAACCATCAAATTTTAGCTAGAAACTGTATTTTTGTCGATTTTTATTGAATTTGAACTATATTTCAACGTTTTTTGATGGTTCTGAGCCACCAAACACACTTAAAGCATGCAGAATCGACTCAGAATAGGAAAAGGAGACGTTTAGGTCAATTTTATGCATTCTGGCGTTCGTAGATACAAGAAAACTGTTAAAATTCTTCAGAAACGTCACTTTTGAAGTGTTTTCTTGTACTTTTAAGCCAATCAGATACCCTACCGGCTCGGAAAGTGCAACGAAACCATCAAATTTTAGCTAGAAACTGTATTTTTGTCGATTTTTATTGAATTTGAACTATATTTCAACGTTTTTTGATGGTTCTGAGCCACCAAACACACTTAAAGCATGCAGAATCGACTCAGAATAGGAAAAGGAGACGTTTAGGTCAATTTTATGCATTCTGGCGTTCGTAGATACAAGAAAACTGTTAAAATTCTTCAGAAACGTCACTTTTGAAGTGTTTTCTTATACTTTTAAGCCAATCAGATACCCTACGGGCTCGGAAAGTGCAACGAAACCATCAAATTTTAGCTAGAAACTGTATTTTTGTCGATTTTTATTGAATTTGAACTATATTTCAACGTTTTTTGATGGTTCTGAGCCACCAAACACACTTAAAGCATGCAGAATCGACTCAGAATAGGAAAAGGAGATGTTTAGGTCAATTTTATGCATTCTGGCGTTCGTAGATACAAGAAAACTGTTAAAATTCTTCAGAAACGTCACTTTTGAAGTGTTTTCTTGTACTTTTAAGCCAATCAGATACCCTACGGGCTCGGAAAGTGCAACGAAACCATCAAATTTTAGCTAGAAACTGTATTTTTGTCGATTTTTATTGAATTTGAACTATATTTCAACGTTTTTTGATGGTTCTGAGCCACCAAACACACTTAAAGCATGCAGAATCGACTCAGAATAGGAAAAGGAGACGTTTAGGTCAATTTTATGCATTCTGGCGTTCGTAGATACAAGAAAACTGTTAAAATTCTTCAGAAACGTCACTTTTGAAGTGTTTTCTTGTACTTTTAAGCCAATCAGATACCCTACGGGCTCGGAAAGTGCAACGAAACCATCAAATTTTAGCTAGAAACTGTATTTTTGTCGATTTTTATTGAATTTGAACTATATTTCAACGTTTTTTGATGGTTCTGAGCCATCAAACACACTTAAAGCATGCAGAATCGACTCAGAATAGGAAAAGGAGATTTTTAGGTCAATTTTATGCATTCTGGCGTTCGTAGATACAAGAAAACTGTTAAAATTCTTCAGAAACGTCACTTTTGAAGTGTTTTCTTGTACTTTTAAGCCAATCAGATACCCTACGGGCTCGGAAAGTGCAACGAAACCATCAAATTTTAGCTAGAAACTGTATTTTTGTCGATTTTTATTGAATTTGAACTATATTTCAACGTTTTTTGAGGGTTCTGAGCCACCAAACACACTTAAAGCATGCAGAATCGACTCAGAATAGGAAAAGGAGACGTTTAGGTCAATTTTATGCATTCTGGCGTTCGTAGATACAAGAAAACTGTTAAAATTCTTCAGAAACGTCACTTTTGAAGTGTTTTCTTGTACTTTTAAGCCAATCAGATACCCTACGGGCTCGGAAAGTGCAACGAAACCATCAAATTTTAGCTAGAAACTGTATTTTTGTCGATTTTTATTGAATTTGAACTATATTTCAACGTTTTTTGATGGTTCTGAGCCACCAAACACACTTAAAGCATGCAGAATCGACTCAGAATAGGAAAAGGAGACGTTTAGGCCAATTTTATGCATTCTGGCGTTCGTAGATACAAGAGAACTGTTAAAATTCTTCAGAAACGTCACTTTTGAAGTGTTTTCTTGTACTTTTAAGCCAATCAGATACCCTACGGGCTCGGAAAGTGCAACGAAACCATCAAATTTTAGCTAGAAACTGTATTTTTGTCGATTTTTATTGAATTTGAACTATATTTCAACGTTTTTTGATGGTTCTGAGCCACCAAACACACTTAAGGCATGCAGAATCGACTCAGAATAGGAAAAGGAGACGTTTAGGTCAATTTTATGCATTCTGGCGTTCGTAGATACAAGAAAACTGTTAAAATTCTTCAGAAACGTCACTTTTGAAGTGTTTTCTTGTACTTTTAAGCCAATCAGATACCCTACGGGCTCGCAAAGTGCAACGAAACCATCAAATTTTAGCTAGAAACTGTATTTTTGTCGATTTTTATTGAATTTGAACTATATTTCAACGTTTTTTGATGGTTCTGAGCCACCAAACACACTTAAAGCATGCAGAATCGACTCAGAATAGGAAAAGGAGACGTTTAGGTCAATTTTATGCATTCTGGCGTTCGTAGATACAAGAAAACTGTTAAAATTCTTCAGAAACGTCACTTTTGAAGTGTTTTCTTGTACTTTTAAGCCAATCAGATACCCTACGGGCTCGGAAAGTGCAACGAAACCATCAAATTTTAGCTAGAAACTGTATTTTTGTCGATTTTTATTGAATTTGAACTATATTTCAACGTTTTTTGATGGTTCTGAGCCACCAAACACACTTAAAGCATGCAGAATCGACTCAGAATAGGAAAAGGAGACGTTTAGGTCAATTTTTTGCATTCTGGCGTTCGTAGATACAAGAAAACTGTTAAAATTCTTCAGAAACGTCACTTTTGAAGTGTTTTCTTGTACTTTTAAGCCAATCAGATACCCTACGGGCTCGGAAAGTGCAACGAAACCATCAAATTTTAGCTAGAAACTGTATTTTTGTCGATTTTTATTGAATTTGAACTATATTTCAACGTTTTTTGATGGTTCTGAGCCACCAAACACACTTAAAGCATGCCGAATCGACTCAGAATAGGAAAAGGAGACGTTTAGGTCAATTTTATGCATTCTGGCGTTCGTAGATACAAGAAAACTGTTAAAATTCTTCAGAAACGTCACTTTTGAAGTGTTTTCTTGTACTTTTAAGCCAATCAGATACCCTACGGGCTCGGAAAGTGCAACGAAACCATCAAATTTTAGCTAGAAACTGTATTTTTGTCGATTTTTATTGAATTTGAACTATATTTCAACGTTTTTTGATGGTTCTGAGCCACCAAACACACTTAAAGCATGCAGAATCGACTCAGAATAGGAAAAGGAGACGTTTAGGTCAATTTTATGCATTCTGGCGTTCGTAGATACAAGAAAACTGTTAAAATTCTTCAGAAACGTCACTTTTGAATTGTTTTCTTGTACTTTTAAGCCGATCAGATACCCTACGGGCTCGGAAAGTGCAACGAAACCATCAAATTTTAGCTAGAAACTGTATTTTTGTCGATTTTTATTGAATTTGAACTATTTTTCAACGTTTTTTGATGGTTCTGAGCCACCAAACACACTTAAAGCATGCAGAATCGACTCAGAATAGGAAAAGGAGACGTTTAGGCCAATTTTATGCATTCTGGCGTTCGTAGATACAAGAAAACTGTTAAAATTTTCAGAAACGTCACTTTTGAAGTGTTTTCTTGTACTTTTAAGCCAATCACATACCCTACGGGCTCGGAAAGTGCAACGAAACCATCAAATTTTAGCTAGAAACTGTATTTTTGTCGATTTTTATTGAATTTGAACTATATTTCAACGTTTTTTGATGGTTCTGAGCCACCAAACACACTTAAAGCATGCAGAATCGACTCAGAATAGGAAAAGGAGACGTTTAGGTCAATTTTATGCATTCTGGCGTTCGTAGATACAAGAAAACTGTTAAAATTCTTCAGAAACGTCACTTTTGAAGTGTTTTCTTGTACTTTTAAGCCAATCAGATACCCTACGGGCTCGGAAAGTGCAACGAAACCATCAAATTTTAGCTAGAAACTGTATTTTTGTCGATTTTTATTGAATTTGAACTATATTTCAACGTTTTTTGATGGTTCTGAGCCACCAAACACACTTAAAGCATGCAGAATCGACTCAGAATAGGAAAAGGAGACGTTTAGGTCAATTTTATGCATTCTGGCGTTCGTAGATACAAGAAAACTGTTAAAATTCTTCAGAAACGTCACTTTTGAAGTGTTTTCTTATACTTTTAAGCCAATCAGATACCCTACGGGCTCGGAAAGTGCAACGAAACCATCAAATTTTAGCTAGAAACTGTATTTTTGTCGATTTTTATTGAATTTGAACTATATTTCAACGTTTTTTGATGGTTCTGAGCCACCAAACACACTTAAAGCATGCAGAATCGACTCAGAATAGGAAAAGGAGACGTTTAGGTCAATTTTATGCATTCTGGCGTTCGTAGATACAAGAAAACCGTTAAAATTCTTCAGAAACGTCACTTTTGAAGTGTTTTCTTGTACTTTTAAGCCAATCAGATACCCTACGGGCTCGGAAAGTGCAACGAAACCATCAAATTTTAGCTAGAAACTGTATTTTTGTCGATTTTTATTGAATTTGAACTATATTTCAACGTTTTTTGATGGTTCTGAGCCACCAAACACACTTAAAGCATGCAGAATCGACTCAGAATAGGAAAAGGAGAAGTTTAGGTCAATTTTATGCATTCTGGCGTTCGTAGATACAAGAAAACTGTTAAAATTCTTCAGAAACGTCACTTTTGAAGTGTTTTCTTGTACTTTTAAGCCAATCAGATACCCTACGGGCTCGGAAAGTGCAACGAAACCATCAAATTTTAGCTAGAAACTGTATTTTTGTCGATTTTTATTGAATTTGAACTATATTTCAACGTTTTTTGATGGTTCTGAGCCACCAAACACACTTAAAGCATGCAGAATCGACTCAGAATAGGAAAAGGAGACGTTTAGGTCAATTTTATGCATTCTGGCGTTCGTAGATACAAGAAAACTGTTAAAATTCTTCAGAAACGTCACTTTTGAAGTGTTTTCTTGTTCTTTTAAGCCAATCAGATACCCTACGGGCTCGGAAAGTGCAACGAAACCATCAAATTTTAGCTAGAAACTGTATTTTTGTCGATTTTTATTGAATTTGAACTATATTTCAACGTTTTTTGATGGTTCTGAGCCACCAAACACACTTAAAGCATGCAGAATCGACTCAGAATAGGAAAAGGAGACGTTTAGGTCAATTTTATGCATTCTGGCGTTCGTAGATACAAGAAAACTGTTAAAATTCTTCAGAAACGTCACTTTTGAATTGTTTTCTTGTACTTTTAAGCCGATCAGATACCCTACGGGCTCGGAAAGTGCAACGAAACCATCAAATTTTAGCTAGAAACTGTATTTTTGTCGATTTTTATTGAATTTGAACTATTTTTCAACGTTTTTTGATGGTTCTGAGCCACCAAACACACTTAAAGCATGCAGAATCGACTCAGAATAGGAAAAGGAGACGTTTAGGTCAATTTTATGCATTCTGGCGTTCGTAGATACAAGAAAACTGTTAAAATTTTCAGAAACGTCACTTTTGAAGTGTTTTCTTGTACTTTTAAGCCAATCACATACCCTACGGGCTCGGAAAGTGCAACGAAACCATCAAATTTTAGCTAGAAACTGTATTTTTGTCGATTTTTATTGAATTTGAACTATATTTCAACGTTTTTTGATGGTTCTGAGCCACCAAACACACTTAAAGCATGCAGAATCGACTCAGAATAGGAAAAGGAGACGTTTAGGTCAATTTTATGCATTCTGGCGTTCGTAGATACAAGAAAACTGTTAAAATTCTTCAGAAACGTCACTTTTGAAGTGTTTTCTTGTACTTTTAAGCCAATCAGATACCCTACGGGCTCGGAAAGTGCAACGAAACCATCAAATTTTAGCTAGAAACTGTATTTTTGTCGATTTTTATTGAATTTGAACTATATTTCAACGTTTTTTGATGGTTCTGAGCCACCAAACACACTTAAAGCATGCAGAATCGACTCAGAATAGGAAAAGGAGACGTTTAGGTCAATTTTATGCATTCTGGCGTTCGTAGATACAAGAAAACTGTTAAAATTCTTCAGAAACGTCACTTTTGAAGTGTTTTCTTGTACTTTTAAGCCAATCAGATACCCTACGGGCTCGGAAAGTGCAACGAAACCATCAAATTTTAGCTAGAAACTGTATTTTTGTCGATTTTTATTGAATTTGAACTATATTTCAACGTTTTTTGATGGTTCTGAGCCACCAAACACACTTAAAGCATGCAGAATCGACTCAGAATAGGAAAAGGAGACGTTTAGGTCAATTTTATGCATTCTGGCGTTCGTAGATACAAGAAAACTGTTAAAATTCTTCAGAAACGTCACTTTTGAAGTGTTTTCTTGTACTTTTAAGCCAATCAGATACCCTACGGGCTCGGAAAGTGCAACGAAACCATCAAATTTTAGCTAGAAACTGTATTTTTGTCGATTTTTATTGAATTTGAACTATATTTCAACGTTTTTTGATGGTTCTGAGCCACCAAACACTCTTAAAGCATGCAGAATCGACTCAGCATAGGAAAAGGAGACGTTTAGGTCAATTTTATGCATTCTGGCGTTCGTAGATACAAGAAAACTGTTAAAATTCTTCAGAAACGTCACTTTTGAAGTGTTTTCTTGTACTTTTAAGCCAATCAGATACCCTACGGGCTCGGAAAGTGCAACGAAACCATCAAATTTTAGCTAGAAACTGTATTTTTGTCGATTTTTATTGAATTTGAACTATATTTCAACGTTTTTTGATGGTTCTGAGCCACCAAACACACTTAAAGCATGCAGAATCGACTCAGAATAGGAAAAGGAGACGTTTAGGTCAATTTTATGCATTCTGGCGTTCGTAGATACAAGAAAACTGTTAAAATTCTTCAGAAACGTCACTTTTGAAGTGTTTTCTTGTACTTTTAAGCCAATCAGATACCCTACGGGCTCGGAAAGTGCAACGAAACCATCAAATTTTAGCTAGAAACTGTATTTTTGTCGATTTTTATTGAATTTGAACTATATTTCAACGTTTTTTGATGGTTCTGAGCCACCAAACACACTTAAAGCATGCAGAATCGACTCAGAATAGGAAAAGGAGAAGTTTAGGTCAATTTTATGCATTCTGGCGTTCGTAGATACAAGAAAACTGTTAAAATTCTTCAGAAACGTCACTTTTGAAGTGTTTTCTTGTACTTTTAAGCCAATCAGATACTTAACGGGCTCGGAAAGTGCAACGAAACCATCAAATTTTAGATAGAAACTGTATTTTTGTCGATTTTTATTGAATTTGAACTATATTTCAACGTTTTTTGATGGTTCTGAGCCACCAAACACACTTAAAGCATGCAGAATCGACTCAGAATAGGAAAAGGAGACGTTTAGGTCAATTTTATGCATTCTGGCGTTCGTAGATACACAAGAAAACTGTTAAAATTCTTCAGAAACGTCACTTTTGAAGTGTTTTCTTGTACTTTTAAGCCAATCAGATACCCTACGGGCTCGGAAAGTGCAACGAAACCATCAAATTTTAGCTAGAAACTGTATTTTTGTCGATTTTTATTGAATTTGAACTATATTTCAACGTTTTTTGATGGTTCTGAGCCACCAAACACACTTAAAGCATGCAGAATCGACTCAGAATAGGAAAAGGAGACGTTTAGGTCAATTTTATGCATTCTGGCGTTCGTAGATACAAGAAAACTGTTAAAATTCTTCAGAAACGTCACTTTTGAAGTGTTTTCTTGTACTTTTAAGCCAATCAGATACCCTACGGGCTCGGAAAGTGCAACGAAACCATCAAATTTTAGCTAGAAACTGTATTTTTGTCGATTTTTATTGAATTTGAACTATATTTCAACGTTTTTTGATGGTTCTGAGCCACCAAACACACTTAAAGCATGCAGAATCGACTCAGAATAGGAAAAGGAGACGTTTAGGTCAATTTTATGCATTCTGGCGTTCGTAGATACAAGAAAACTGTTAAAATTCTTCAGAAACGTCACTTTTGAAGTGTTTTCTTGTACTTTTAAGCCAATCAGATACCCTACGGGCTCGGAAAGTGCAACGAAACCATCAAATTTTAGCTAGAAACTGTATTTTTGTCGATTTTTATTGAATTTGAACTATATTTCAACGTTTTTTGATGGTTCTGAGCCACCAAACACACTTAAAGCATGCAGAATCGACTCAGAATAGGAAAAGGAGACGTTTAGGTCAATTTTATGCATTCTGGCGTTCGTAGATACAAGAAAACTGTTAAAATTCTTCAGAAACGTCACTTTTGAAGTGTTTTCTTGTACTTTTAAGCCAATCAGATACCCTACGGGCTCGGAAAGTGCAACGAAACCATCAAATTTTAGCTAGAAACTGTATTTTTGTCGATTTTTATTGAATTTGAACTATATTTCAACGTTTTTTGATGGTTCTGAGCCACCAAACACACTTAAAGCATGCAGAATCGACTCAGAATAGGAAAAGGAGACGTTTAGGTCAATTTTATGCATTCTGGCGTTCGTAGATACAAGAAAACTGTTAAAATTCTTCAGAAACGTCACTTTTGAAGTGTTTTCTTGTACTTTTAAGCCAATCAGATACCCTACGGGCTCGGAAAGTGCAACGAAACCATCAAATTTTAGCTAGAAACTGTATTTTTGTCGATTTTTATTGAATTTGAATTATATTTCAACGTTTTTTGATGGTTCTGAGCCACCAAACACACTTAAAGCATGCAGAATCGACTCAGAATAGGAAAAGGAGACGTTTAGATCAATTTTATGCATTCTGGCGTTCGTAGATACAAGAAAACTGTTAAAATTCTTCAGAAACGTCACTTTTGAAGTGTTTTCTTGTACTTTTAAGCCAATCAGATACCCTACGGGCTCGGAAAGTGCAACGAAACCATCAAATTTTAGCTAGAAACTGTATTTTTGTCGATTTTTATTGAATTTGAACTATATTTCAACGTTTTTTGATGGTTCTGAGCCACCAAACACACTTAAAGCATGCAGAATCGACTCAGAATAGGAAAAGGAGACGTTTAGGTCAATTTTATGCATTCTGGCGTTCGTAGATACAAGAAAACTGTTAAAATTCTTCAGAAACGTCACTTTTGAAGTGTTTTCTTGTACTTTTAAGCCAATCAGATACCCTACGGGCTCGGAAAGTGCAACGAAACCATCAAATTTTAGCTAGAAACTGTATTTTTGTCGATTTTTATTGAATTTGAACTATATTTCAACGTTTTTTGATGGTTCTGAGCCACCAAACACACTTAAAGCATGCAAAATCGACTCAGAATAGGAAAAGGAGACGTTTAGGTCAATTTTATGCATTCTGGCGTTCGTAGATACAAGAAAACTGTTAAAATTCTTCAGAAACGTCACTTTTGAAGTGTTTTCTTGTACTTTTAAGCCAATCAGATACCCTACGGGCTCGGAAAGTACAACGAAACCATCAAATTTTAGCTAGAAACTGTATTTTTGTCGATTTTTATTGAATTTGAACTATATTTCAACGTTTTTTGATGGTTCTGAGCCACCAAACACACTGAAAGCATGCAGAATCGACTCAGAATAGGAAAAGGAGACGTTTAGGTCAATTTTATGCATTCTGGCGTTCGTAGATACAAGAAAACTGTTAAAATTCTTCAGAAACGTCACTTTTGAAGTGTTTTCTTGTACTTTTAAGCCAATCAGATACCCTACGGGCTCGGAAAGTGCAACGAAACCATCAAATTTTAGCTAGAAACTGTATTTTTGTCGATTTTTATTGAATTTGAACTATATTTCAACGTTTTTTGATGGTTCTGAGCCACCAAACACACTTAAAGCATGCAGAATCGACTCAGAATAGGAAAAGGAGACGTTTAGGTCAATTTTATGCATTCTGGCGTTCGTAGATACAAGAAAACTGTTAAAATTCTTCAGAAACGTCACTTTTGAAGTGTTTTCTTGTACTTTTAAGCCAATCAGATACCCTACGGGCTCGGAAAGTGCAACGAAACCATCAAATTTTAGCTAGAAACTGTATTTTTGTCGATTTTTATTGAATTTGAACTATATTTCAACGTTTTTTGATGGTTCTGAGCCACCAAACACACTTAAAGCATGCAAAATCGACTCAGAATAGGAAAAGGAGACGTTTAGGTCAATTTTATGCATTCTGGCGTTCGTAGATACAAGAAAACTGTTAAAATTCTTCAGAAACGTCACTTTTGAAGTGTTTTCTTGTACTTTTAAGCCAATCAGATACCCTACGGGCTCGGAAAGTGCAACGAAACCATCAAATTTTAGCTAGAAACTGTATTTTTGTCGATTTTTATTGAATTTGAACTATATTTCAACGTTTTTTGATGGTTCTGAGCCACCAAACACACTTAAAGCATGCAGAATCGACTCAGAATAGGAAAAGGAGACGTTTAGGTCAATTTTATGCATTCTGGCGTTCGTAGATACAAGAAAACTGTTAAAATTCTTCAGAAACGTCACTTTTGAAGTGTTTTCTTGTACTTTTAAGCCAATCAGATACCCTACGGGCTCGGAAAGTGCAACGAAACCATCAAATTTTAGCTAGAAACTGTATTTTTGTCGATTTTTATTGAATTTGAACTATATTTCATCGTTTTTTGATGGTTCTGAGCCACCAAACACACTTAAAGCATGCAGAATCGACTCAGAATAGGAAAAGGAGACGTTTAGGTCAATTTTATGCATTCTGGCGTTCGTAGATACAAGAAAACTGTTAAAATTCTTCAGAAACGTCACTTTTGAAGTGTTTTCTTGTACTTTTAAGCCAATCAGATACCCTGCGGGCTCGGAAAGTGCAACGAAACCATCAAATTTTAGCTAGAAACTGTATTTTTGTCGATTTTTATTGAATTTGAACTATTTTTCAACGTTTTTTGATGGTTCTGAGCCACCAAACACACTTAAAGCATGCAGAATCGACTCAGAATAGGAAAAGGAGACGTTTAGGTCAATTTTATGCATTCTGGCGTTCGTAGATACAAGAAAACTGTTAAAATTCTTCAGAAACGTCACTTTTGAAGTGTTTTCTTGTACCTTTAAGCCACTCAGATACCCAACGGGCTCGGAAAGTGCAACGAAACCATCAAATTTTAGCTAGAAACTGTATTTTTGTCGATTTTTATTGAATTTGAACTATATTTCAACGTTTTTTGATGGTTCTGAGCCACTAAACATACTTAAAGCATGCAGAATCGACTCAGAATAGGAAAAGGAGACGTTTAGGTCAATTTTATGCATTCTGGCGTTCGTAGATACAAGAAAACCGTTAAAATTCTTCAGAAACGTCACTTTTGAAGTGTTTTCTTGTACTTTTAAGCCAATCAGATACCCTACGGGCTCGGAAAGTGCAACGAAACCATCAAATTTTAGCTAGAAACTGTATTTTTGTCGATTTTTATTGAATTTGAACTATTTTTCAACGTTTTTTGATGGTTCTGAGCCACCAAACACACTTAAAGCATGCAGAATCGACTCAGAATAGGAAAAGGAGACGTTTAGGTCAATTTTATGCATTCTGGCGTTCGTAGATACAAGAAAACTGTTAAAATTCTTCAGAAACGTCACTTTTGAAGTGTTTTCTTGTACTTTTAAGCCAATCAGATAATCAACGGGCTCGGAAAGTGCAACGAAACCATCAAATTTTAGCTAGAAACTGTATTTTTGTCGATTTTTATTGAATTTGAACTATATTTCAACGTTTTTTGATGGTTCTGAGCCACCAAACATACTTAAAGCATGCAGAATCGACTCAGAATAGGAAAAGGAGACGTTTAGGTCAATTTTATGCATTCTGGCGTTCGTAGATACAAGAAAACTGTTAAAATTCTTCAGAAACGTCACTTTTGAAGTGTTTTCTTGTACTTTTAAGCCAATCAGATACCCTACGGGCTCGGAAAGTGCAACGAAACCATCAAATTTTAGCTAGAAACTGTATTTTTGTCGATTTTTATTAAATTTGAACTATATTTCAACGTTTTTTGATGGTTCTGAGCCACCAAACACACTGAAAGCATGCAGAATCGACTCAGAATAGGAAAAGGAGACGTTTAGGTCAATTTTATGCATTCTGGCGTTCGTAGATACAAGAAAACTGTTAAAATTCTTCAGAAACGTCACTTTTGAAGTGTTTTCTTATACTTTTAAGCCAATCAGATAACCTACGGGCTCGGAAAGTGCAACGAAACCATCAAATTTTAGCTAGAAACTGTATTTTTGTCGATTTTTATTGAATTTGAACTATATTTCAACGTTTTTTGATGGTTCTGACAACGTTTTTTGATGGTTCTGAGCCACCAAACACACTTAAAGCATGCAGAATCGACTCAGAATAGGAAAAGGAGACGTTTAGGTCAATTTTATGCATTCTGGCGTTCGTAGATACAAGAAAACTGTTAAAATTCTTCAGAAACGTCACTTTTGAAGTGTTTTCTTGTACTTTTAAGCCAATCAGATACCCTACGGGCTCGGAAAGTGCAACGAAACCATCAAATTTTAGCTAGAAACTGTATTTTTGTCGATTTATGTTGAATTTGAACTATATTTCAACGTTTTTTGATGGTTCTGAGCCACCAAACACACTTAAAACATGCAGAATCGACTCAGAATAGGAAAAGGAGACGTTTAGGTCAATTTTATGCATTCTGGCGTTCGTAGATACAAGAAAACTGTTAAAATTCTTCAGAAACGTCACTTTTGAAGTGTTTTCTTGTACTTTTAAGCCAATCAGATACCCTACGGGCTCGGAAAGTGCAACGAAACCATCAAATTTTAGCTAGAAACTGTATTTTTGTCGATTTTTATTGAATTTGAACTATATTTCAACGTTTTTTGATGGTTCTGAGCCACCAAACACACTTAAAGCATGCAGAATCGACTCAGAATAGGAAAAGGAGACGTTTAGGTCAATTTTATGCATTCTGGCGTTCGTAGATACAAGAAAACTGTTAAAATTCTTCAGAAACGTCACTTTTGAAGTGTTTTCTTGTACTTTTAAGCCAATCAGATACCCTACGGGCTCGGAAAGTGCAACGAAACCATCAAATTTTAGCTAGAAACTGTATTTTTGTCGATTTTTATTGAATTTGAACTATTTTTCAACGTTTTTTGATGGTTCTGAGCCACCAAACACACTTAAAGCATGCAGAATCGACTCAGAATAGGAAAAGGAGACGTTTAGGTCAATTTTATGCATTCTGGCGTTCGTAGATACAAGAAAACTGTTAAAATTCTTCAGAAACGTCACTTTTGAAGTGTTTTCTTGTACCTTTAAGCCACTCAGATACCCAACGGGCTCGGAAAGTGCAACGAAACCATCAAATTTTAGCTAGAAACTGTATTTTTGTCGATTTTTATTGAATTTGAACTATATTTCAACGTTTTTTGATGGTTCTGAGCCACTAAACATACTTAAAGCATGCAGAATCGACTCAGAATAGGAAAAGGAGACGTTTAGGTCAATTTTATGCATTCTGGCGTTCGTAGATACAAGAAAACTGTTAAAATTCTTCAGAAACGTCACTTTTGAAGTGTTTTCTTGTACTTTTAAGCCAATCAGATACCCTACGGGCTCGGAAAGTGCAACGAAACCATCAAATTTTAGCTAGAAACTGTATTTTTGTCGATTTTTATTGAATTTGAACTATTTTTCAACGTTTTTTGATGGTTCTGAGCCACCAAACACACTTAAAGCATGCAGAATCGACTCAGAATAGGAAAAGGAGACGTTTAGGTCAATTTTATGCATTCTGGCGTTCGTAGATACAAGAAAACTGTTAAAATTCTTCAGAAACGTCACTTTTGAAGTGTTTTCTTGTACTTTTAAGCCAATCAGATAATCAACGGGCTCGGAAAGTGCAACGAAACCATCAAATTTTAGCTAGAAACTGTATTTTTGTCGATTTTTATTGAATTTGAACTATATTTCAACGTTTTTTGATGGTTCTGAGCCACCAAACATACTTAAAGCATGCAGAATCGACTCAGAATAGGAAAAGGAGACGTTTAGGTCAATTTTATGCATTCTGGCGTTCGTAGATACAAGAAAACTGTTAAAATTCTTCAGAAACGTCACTTTTGAAGTGTTTTCTTGTACTTTTAAGCCAATCAGATACCCTACGGGCTCGGAAAGTGCAACGAAACCATCAAATTTTAGCTAGAAACTGTATTTTTGTCGATTTTTATTGAATTTGAACTATATTTCAACGTTTTTTGATGGTTCTGAGCCACCAAACACACTGAAAGCATGCAGAATCGACTCAGAATAGGAAAAGGAGACGTTTAGGTCAATTTTATGCATTCTGGCGTTCGTAGATACAAGAAAACTGTTAAAATTCTTCAGAAACGTCACTTTTGAAGTGTTTTCTTGTACTTTTAAGCCAATCAGATACCCTACGGGCTCGGAAAGTGCAACGAAACCATCAAATTTTAGCTAGAAACTGTATTTTTGTCGATTTTTATTGAATTTGAACTATATTTCAACGTTTTTTGATGGTTCTGAGCCACCAAACACACTTAAAGCATGCAGAATCGACTCAGAATAGGAAAAGGAGACGTTTAGGTCAATTTTATGCATTCTGGCGTTCGTAGATACAAGAAAACTGTTAAAATTCTTCAGAAACGTCACTTTTGAAGTGTTTTCTTATACTTTTAAGCCAATCAGATAACCTACGGGCTCGGAAACTGCAACGAAACCATCAAATTTTAGCTAGAAACTGTATTTTTGTCGATTTTTATTGAATTTGAACTATATTTCAACGTTTTTTGATGGTTCTGAGCCACCAAACACACTTAAAGCATGCAGAATCGACTCAGAATAGGAAAAGGAGACGTTTAGGACAATTTTATGCATTCTGGCGTTCGTAGATACAAGAAAACTGTTAAAATTCTTCAGAAACGTCACTTTTGAAGTGTTTTCTTGTACTTTTAAGCCAATCAGATACCCTACGGGCTCGGAAAGTGCAACGAAACCATCAAATTTTAGCTAGAAACTGTATTTTTGTCGATTTATGTTGAATTTGAACTATATTTCAACGTTTTTTGATGGTTCTGAGCCACCAAACACACTTAAAACATGCAGAATCGACTCAGAATAGGAAAAGGAGACGTTTAGGTCAATTTTATGCATTCTGGCGTTCGTAGATACAAGAAAACTGTTAAAATTCTTCAGAAACGTCACTTTTGAAGTGTTTTCTTGTACTTTTAAGCCAATCAGATACCCTACGGGCTCGGAAAGTGCAACGAAACCATCAAATTTTAGCTAGAAACTGTATTTTTGTCGATTTTTATTGAATTTGAACTATATTTCAACGTTTTTTGATGGTTCTGAGCCACCAAACACACTTAAAGCATGCAGAATCGACTCAGAATAGGAAAAGGAGACGTTTAGGTCAATTTTATGCATTCTGGCGTTCGTAGATACAAGAAAACTGTTAAAATTCTTCAGAAACGTCACTTTTGAAGTGTTTTCTTGTACTTTTAAGCCAATCAGATACCCAACGGGCTCGGAAAGTGCAACGAAACCATCAAATTTTAGCTAGAAACTGTATTTTTGTCGATTTTTATTGAATTTGAACTATATTTCAACGTTTTTTGATGGTTCTGAGCCACCAAACACACTTAAAGCATGCAGAATCGACTCAGAATAGGAAAAGGAGACGTTTAGGTCAATTTTTTGCATTCTGGCGTTCGTAGATACAAGAAAACTGTTAAAATTCTTCAGAAACGTCACTTTTGAAGTGTTTTCTTGTACTTTTAAGCCAATCAGATACACTACGGGCTCGGAAAGTGCAACGAAACCATCAAATTTTAGTTAGAAACTGTATTTTTGTCGATTTTTATTGAATTTGAACTATATTTCAACGTTTTTTGATGGTTCTGAGCCACCAAACACACTTAAAGCATGCTGAATCGACTCAGAATAGGAAAAGGAGACGTTTAGGTCAATTTTATGCTTTCTGGCGTTCGTAGATACAAGAAAACTGTTAAAATTCTTCAGAAACGTCACTTTTGAAGTGTTTTTTTGTACTTTTAAGCCAATCAGATACCCTACGGGCTCGGAAAGTGCAACGAAACCATCAAATTTTAGCTAGAAACTGTATTTTTGTCGATTTTTATTGAATTTGAACTATATTTCAACGTTTTTTGATGGTTCTGAGCCACCAAACACACTTAAAGCATGCAGAATCGACTCAGAATAGGAAAAGGAGACGTTTAGGTCAATTTTATGCATTCTGGCGTTCGTAGATACAAGAAAACTGTTAAAATTCTTCAGAAACGTCACTTTTGAAGTGTTTTCTTGTACTTTTAAGCCAATCAGATACCCTACGGGCTCGGAAAGTGCAACGAAACCATCAAATTTTAGCTAGAAACTGTATTTTTGTCGATTTTTATTGAATTTGAACTATATTTCAACGTTTTTTGATGGTTCTGAGCCACCAGACACACTTAAAGCATGCAGAATCGACTCAGAATAGGAAAAGGAGACGTTTAGGTCAATTTTATGCATTCTGGCGTTCGTAGATACAAGAAAACTGTTAAAATTCTTCAGAAACGTCACTTTTGAAGTGTTTTCTTGTACTTTTAAGCCAATCAGATACCCTACGGGCTCGGAAAGTGCAACGAAACCATCAAATTTTAGCTAGAAACTGTATTTTTGTCGATTTTTATTGAATTTGAACTATATTTCAACGTTTTTTGATGGTTCTGAGCCACCAAACACACTTAAAGCATGCAGAATCGACTCAGAATAGGAAAAGGAGACGTTTAGGTCAATTTTATGCATTCTGGCGTTCGTAGATACAAGAAAACTGTTAAAATTCTTCAGAAACGTCACTTTTGAAGTGTTTTCTTGTACTTTTAAGCCAATCAGATACCCTACGGGCTCGGAAAGTGCAACGAAACCATCAAATTTTAGCTAGAAACTGTATTTTTGTCGATTTTTATTGAATTTGAACTATATTTCAACGTTTTTTGATGGTTCTGAGCCACCAAACACACTTAAAGCATGCAGAATCGACTCAGAATAGGAAAAGGAGACGTTTAGGTCAATTTTATGCATTCTGGCGTTCGTAGATACAAGAAAACTGTTAAAATTCTTCAGAAACGTCACTTTTGAAGTGTTTTCTTGTACTTTTAAGCCAATCAGATACCCGACGGGCTCGGAAAGTGCAACGAAACCATCAAATTTTAGCTAGAAACTGTATTTTTGTCGATTTTTATTGAATTTGAACTATGTTTCAACGTTTTTTGATGGTTCTGAGCCACCAAACACACTTAAAGCATGCAGAATCGACTCAGAATAGGAAAAGGAGACGTTTAGGTCAATTTTATGCATTCTGGCGTTCGTAGATACAAGAAAACTGTTAAAATTCTTCAGAAACGTCACTTTTGAAGTGTTTTCTTGTACTTTTAAGCCAATCAGATACCCTTCGGGCTCGGAAAGTGCAACGAAACCATCAAATTTTAGCTAGAAACTGTATTTTTGTCGATTTTTATTGAATTTGAACTATATTTCAACGTTTTTTGATGGTTCTGAGCCACCAAACACACTTAAAGCATGCAGAATCGACTCAGAATAGGAAAAGGAGACGTTTAGGTCAATTTTATGCATTCTGGCGTTCGTAGATACAAGAAAACTGTTAAAATTCTTCAGAAACGTCACTTTTGAAGTGTTTTCTTGTACTTTTAAGCCAATCAGATACCCTACGGGCTCGGAAAGTGCAACGAAACCATCAAATTTTAGCTAGAAACTGTATTTTTGTCGATTTTTATTGAATTTGAACTATATTTCAACGTTTTTTGATGGTTCTGAGCCACCAAACACACTTAAAGCACGCAGAATCGACTCAGAATAGGAAAAGGAGACGTTTAGGTCAATTTTATGCATTCTGGCGTTCGTAGATACAAGAAAACTGTTAAAATTCTTCAGAAACGTCACTTTTGAAGTGTTTTCTTGTACTTTTAAGCCAATCAGATACCCTTCGGGCTCGGAAAGTGCAACGAAACCATCAAATTTTAGCTAGAAACTGTATTTTTGTCGATTTTTATTGAATTTGAACTATATTTCAACGTTTTTTGATGGTTCTGAGCCACCAAACACACTTAAAGCATGCAGAATCGACTCAGAATAGGAAAAGGAGACGTTTAGGTCAATTTTATGCATTCTGGCGTTCGTAGATACAAGAAAACTGTTAAAATTCTTCAGAAACGTCACTTTTGAAGTGTTTTCTTGTACTTTTAAGCCAATCAGATACCCTACGGGCTCGGAAAGTGCAACGAAACCATCAAATTTTAGCTAGAAACTGTATTTTTGTCGATTTTTATTGAATTTGAACTATATTTCAACGTTTTTTGATGGTTCTGAGCCACCAAACACACTTAAAGCATGCAGAATCGACTCAGAATAGGAAAAGGAGACGTTTAGGTCAATTTTATGCATTCTGGCGTTCGTAGATACAAGAAAACTGTTAAAATTCTTCAGAAACGTCACTTTTGAAGTGTTTTCTTGTACTTTTAAGCCAATCAGATACCCTACGGGCTCGGAAAGTGCAACGAAACCATCAAATTTTAGCTAGAAACTGTATTTTTGTCGATTTTTATTGAATTTGAACTATATTTCAATGTTTTTTGATGGTTCTGAGCCACCAAAAACACTTAAAGCATGCAGAATCGACTCAGAATAGGAAAAGGAGACGTTTAGGTCAATTTTATGCATTCTGGCGTTCGTAGATACAAGAAAACTGTTAAAATTCTTCAGAAACGTCACTTTTGAAGTGTTTTCTTGTACTTTTAAGCCAATCAGATACCCTACGGGCTCGGAAAGTGCAACGAAACCATCAAATTTTAGCTAGAAACTGTATTTTTGTCGATTTTTATTGAATTTGAACTATATTTCAACGTTTTTTGATGGTTCTGAGCCACCAAACACACTTAAAGCATGCAGAATCGACTCAGAATAGGAAAAGGAGACGTTTAGGTCAATTTTATGCATTCTGGCGTTCGTAGATACAAGAAAACTGTTAAAATTCTTCAGAAACGTCACTTTTGAAGTGTTTTCTTGTACTTTTAAGCCAATCAGACACCCTACGGGCTCGGAAAGTGCAACGAAACCATCAAATTTTAGCTAGAAACTGTATTTTTGTCGATTTTTATTGAATTTGAACTATATTTCAACGTTTTTTGATGGTTCTGAGCCACCAAACACACTTAAAGCATGCAGAATCGACTCAGAATAGGAAAAGGAGACGTTTAGGTCAATTTTATGCATTCTGGCGTTCGTAGATACAAGAAAACTGTTAAAATTCTTCAGAAACGTCACTTTTGAAGTGTTTTCTTGTACTTTTAAGCCAATCAGATACCCTTCGGGCTCGGAAAGTGCAACGAAACCATCAAATTTTAGCTAGAAACTGTATTTTTGTCGATTTTTATTGAATTTGAACTATATTTCAACGTTTTTTGATGGTTCTGAGCCACCAAACACACTTAAAGCATGCAGAATCGACTCAGAATAGGAAAAGGAGACGTTTAGGTCAATTTTATGCATTCTGGCGTTCGTAGATACAAGAAAACTGTTAAAATTCTTCAGAAACGTCACTTTTGAAGTGTTTTCTTGTACTTTTAAGCCAATCAGATACCCTACGGGCTCGGAAAGTGCAACGAAACCATCAAATTTTAGCTAGAAACTGTATTTTTGTCGATTTTTATTGAATTTGAACTATATTTCAACGTTTTTTGATGGTTCTGAGCCACCAAACACACTTAAAGCATGCAGAATCGACTCAGAATAGGAAAAGGAGACGTTTAGGTCAATTTTATGCATTCTGGCGTTCGTAGATACAAGAAAACTGTTAAAATTCTTCAGAAACGTCACTTTTGAAGTGTTTTCTTGTACTTTTAAGCCAATCAGATACCCTTCGGGCTCGGAAAGTGCAACGAAACCATCAAATTTTAGCTAGAAACTGTATTTTTGTCGATTTTTATTGAATTTGAACTATATTTCAACGTTTTTTGATGGTTCTGAGCCACCAAACACACTTAAAGCATGCAGAATCGACTCAGAATAGGAAAAGGAGACGTTTAGGTCAATTTTATGCATTCTGGCGTTCGTAGATACAAGAAAACTGTTAAAATTCTTCAGAAACGTCACTTTTGAAGTGTTTTCTTGTACTTTTAAGCCAATCAGATACACTACGGGCTCGGAAAGTGCAACGAAACCATCAAATTTTAGTTAGAAACTGTATTTTTGTCGATTTTTATTGAATTTGAACTATATTTCAACGTTTTTTGATGGTTCTGAGCCACCAAACACACTTAAAGCATGCAGAATCGACTCAGAATAGGAAAAGGAGACGTTTAGGTCAATTTTATGCATTCTGGCGTTCGTAGATACAAGAAAACTGTTAAAATTCTTCAGAAACGTCACTTTTGAAGTGTTTTTTTGTACTTTTAAGCCAATCAGATACCCTACGGGCTCGGAAAGTGCAACGAAACCATCAAATTTTAGCTAGAAACTGTATTTTTGTCGATTTTTATTGAATTTGAACTATATTTCAACGTTTTTTGATGGTTCTGAGCCACCAAACACACTTAAAGCATGCAGAATCGACTCAGAATAGGAAAAGGAGACGTTTAGGTCAATTTTATGCATTCTGGCGTTCGTAGATACAAGAAAACTGTTAAAATTCTTCAGAAACGTCACTTTTGAAGTGTTTTCTTGTACTTTTAAGCCAATCAGATACCCTACGGGCTCGGAAAGTGCAACGAAACCATCAAATTTTAGCTAGAAACTGTATTTTTGTCGATTTTTATTGAATTTGAACTATATTTCAACGTTTTTTGATGGTTCTGAGCCACCAGACACACTTAAAGCATGCAGAATCGACTCAGAATAGGAAAAGGAGACGTTTAGGTCAATTTTATGCATTCTGGCGTTCGTAGATACAAGAAAACTGTTAAAATTCTTCAGAAACGTCACTTTTGAAGTGTTTTCTTGTACTTTTAAGCCAATCAGATACCCTACGGGCTCGGAAAGTGCAACGAAACCATCAAATTTTAGCTAGAAACTGTATTTTTGTCGATTTTTATTGAATTTGAACTATATTTCAACGTTTTTTGATGGTTCTGAGCCACCAAACACACTTAAAGCATGCAGAATCGACTCAGAATAGGAAAAGGAGACGTTTAGGTCAATTTTATGCATTCTGGCGTTCGTAGATACAAGAAAACTGTTAAAATTCTTCAGAAACGTCACTTTTGAAGTGTTTTCTTGTACTTTTAAGCCAATCAGATACCCTACGGGCTCGGAAAGTGCAACGAAACCATCAAATTTTAGCTAGAAACTGTATTTTTGTCGATTTTTATTGAATTTGAACTATATTTCAACGTTTTTTGATGGTTCTGAGCCACCAAACACACTTAAAGCATGCAGAATCGACTCAAAATAGGAAAAGGAGACGTTTAGGTCAATTTTATGCATTCTGGCGTTCGTAGATACAAGAAAACTGTTAAAATTCTTCAGAAACGTCACTTTTGAAGTGTTTTCTTGTACTTTTAAGCCAATCAGATACCCGACGGGCTCGGAAAGTGCAACGAAACCATCAAATTTTAGCTAGAAACTGTATTTTTGTCGATTTTTATTGAATTTGAACTATGTTTCAACGTTTTTTGATGGTTCTGAGCCACCAAACACACTTAAAGCATGCAGAATCGACTCAGAATAGGAAAAGGAGACGTTTAGGTCAATTTTATGCATTCTGGCGTTCGTAGATACAAGAAAACTGTTAAAATTCTTCAGAAACGTCACTTTTGAAGTGTTTTCTTGTACTTTTAAGCCAATCAGATACCCTTCGGGCTCGGAAAGTGCAACGAAACCATCAAATTTTAGCTAGAAACTGTATTTTTGTCGATTTTTATTGAATTTGAACTATATTTCAACGTTTTTTGATGGTTCTGAGCCACCAAACACACTTAAAGCATGCAGAATCGACTCAGAATAGGAAAAGGAGACGTTTAGGTCAATTTTATGCATTCTGGCGTTCGTAGATACAAGAAAACTGTTAAAATTCTTCAGAAACGTCACTTTTGAAGTGTTTTCTTGGACTTTTAAGCCAATCAGATACCCTACGGGCTCGGAAAGTGCAACGAAACCATCAAATTTTAGCTAGAAACTGTATTTTTGTCGATTTTTATTGAATTTGAACTATATTTCAACGTTTTTTGATGGTTCTGAGTCACCAAACACACTTAAAGCATGCAGAATCGACTCAGAATAGGAAAAGGAGACGTTTAGGTCAATTTTATGCATTCTGGCGTTCGTAGATACAAGAAAACTGTTAAAATTCTTCAGAAACGTCACTTTTGAAGTGTTTTCTTGTACTTTTAAGCCAATCAGATACCCTTCGGGCTCGGAAAGTGCAACGAAACCATCAAATTTTAGCTAGAAACTGTATTTTTGTCGATTTTTATTGAATTTGAACTATATTTCAACGTTTTTTGATGGTTCTGAGCCACCAAACACACTTAAAGCATGCAGAATCGACTCAGAATAGGAAAAGGAGACGTTTAGGTCAATTTTATGCATTCTGGCGTTCGTAGATACAAGAAAACTGTTAAAATTCTTCAGAAACGTCACTTTTGAAGTGTTTTCTTGTACTTTTAAGCCAATCAGATACCCTACGGGTTCGGAAAGTGCAACGAAACCATCAAATTTTAGCTAGAAACTGTATTTTTGTCGATTTTTATTGAATTTGAACTATATTTCAACGTTTTTTGATGGTTCTGAGCCACCAAACACACTTAAAGCATGCAGAATCGACTCAGAATAGGAAAAGGAGACGTTTAGGTCAATTTTATGCATTCTGGCGTTCGTAGATACAAGAAAACTGTTAAAATTCTTCAGAAACGTCACTTTTGAAGTGTTTTCTTGTACTTTTAAGCCAATCAGATACCCTACGGGCTCGGAAAGTGCAACGAAACCATCAAATTTTAGCTAGAAACTGTATTTTTGTCGATTTTTATTGAATTTGAACTATATTTCAATGTTTTTTGATGGTTCTGAGCCACCAAAAACACTTAAAGCATGCAGAATCGACTCAGAATAGGAAAAGGAGACGTTTAGGTCAATTTTATGCATTCTGGCGTTCGTAGATACAAGAAAACTGTTAAAATTCTTCAGAAAGGTCACTTTTGAAGTGTTTTCTTGTACTTTTAAGCCAATCAGATACCCTACGGGCTCGGAAAGTGCAACGAAACCATCAAATTTTAGCTAGAAACTGTATTTTTGTCGATTTTTATTGAATTTGAACTATATTTCAACGTTTTTTGATGGTTCTGAGCCACCAAACACACTTAAAGCATGCAGAATCGACTCAGAATAGGAAAAGGAGACGTTTAGGTCAATTTTGTGCATTCTGGCGTTCGTAGATACAAGAAAACTGTTAAAATTCTTCAGAAACGTCACTTTTGAAGTGTTTTCTTGTACTTTTAAGCCAATCAGATACCCTACGGGCTCGGAAAGTGCAACGAAACCATCAAATTTTAGCTAGAAACTGTATTTTTGTCGATTTTTATTGAATTTGAACTATATTTCAACGTTTTTTGATGGTTCTGAGCCACCAAACACACTTAAAGCATGCAGAATCGACTCAGAATAGGAAAAGGAGACGTTTAGGTCAATTTTATGCATTCTGGCGTTCGTAGATACAAGAAAACTGTTAAAATTCTTCAGAAACGTCACTTTTGAAGTGTTTTCTTGTACTTTTAAGCCAATCAGATACCCTACGGGCTCGGAAAGTGCAACGAAACCATCAAATTTTAGCTAGAAACTGTATTTTTGTCGATTTTTATTGAATTTGAACTATATTTCAACGTTTTTTGATGGTTCTGAGCCACCAAACACACTTAAAGCATGCAGAATCGACTCAGAATAGGAAAAGGAGACGTTTAGGTCAATTTTATGCATTCTGGCGTTCGTAGATACAAGAAAACTGTTAAAATTCTTCAGAAACGTCACTTTTGAAGTGTTTTCTTGTACTTTTAAGCCAATCAGATACCCTACGGGCTCGGAAAGTGCAACGAAACCATCAAATTTTAGCTAGAAACTGTATTTTTGTCGATTTTTATTGAATTTGAACTATATTTCAACGTTTTTTGATGGTTCTGAGCCACCAAACACACTTAAAGCATGCAGAATCGACTCAGAATAGGAAAAGGAGACGTTTAGGTCAATTTTATGCATTCTGGCGTTCGTAGATACAAGAAAACTGTTAAAATTCTTCAGAAACGTCACTTTTGAAGTGTTTTCTTGTACTTTTAAGCCAATCAGATACCCTACGGGCTCGGAAAGTGCAACGAAACCATCAAATTTTAGCTAGAAACTGTATTTTTGTCGATTTTTATTGAATTTGAACTATATTTCAACGTTTTTTGATGGTTCTGAGCCACCAAACACACTTAAAGCATGCAGAATCGACTCAGAATAGGAAAAGGAGACGTTTAGGTCAATTTTATGCATTCTGGCGTTCGTAGATACAAGAAAACTGTTAAAATTCTTCAGAAACGTCACTTTTGAAGTGTTTTCTTGTACTTTTAAGCCAATCAGATACCCTACGGGCTCGGAAAGTGCAACGAAACCATCAAATTTTAGCTAGAAACTGTATTTTTGTCGATTTTTATTGAATTTGAACTATATTTCAACGTTTTTTGATGGTTCTGAGCCACCAAACACACTTAAAGCATGCAGAATCGACTCAGAATAGGAAAAGGAGACGTTTAGGTCAATTTTATGCATTCTGGCGTTCGTAGATACAAGAAAACTGTTAAAATTCTTCAGAAACGTCACTTTTGAAGTGTTTTCTTGTACTTTTAAGCCAATCAGATACCCTACGGGCTCGGAAAGTGCAACGAAACCATCAAATTTTAGCTAGAAACTGTATTTTTTTCGATTTTTATTGAATTTGAACTATATTTCAACGTTTTTCGATGGTTCTGAGCCACCAAAAACACTTAAAGCATGCAGAATCGACTCAGAATAGGAAAAGGAGACGTTTAGGTCAATTTTATGCATTCTGGCGTTCGTAGATACAAGAAAACTGTTAAAATTCTTCAGAAACGTCACTTTTGAAGTGTTTTCTTGTACTTTTAAGCCAATCAGATACCCTACGGGCTCGGAAAGTGCAACGAAACCATCAAATTTTAGCTAGAAACTGTATTTTTGTCGATTTTTATTGAATTTGAACTATATTTCAACGTTTTTTGATGGTTCTGAGCCACCAAACACACTTAAAGCATGCAGAATCGACTCAGAATAGGAAAAGGAGACGTTTAGGTCAATTTTATGCATTCTGGCGTTCGTAGATACAAGAAAACTGTTAAAATTCTTCAGAAACGTCACTTTTGAAGTGTTTTCTTGTACTTTTAAGCCAATCAGACACCCTACGGGCTCGGAAAGTGCAACGAAACCATCAAATTTTAGCTAGAAACTGTATTTTTGTCGATTTTTATTGAATTTGAACTATATTTCAACGTTTTTTGATGGTTCTGAGCCACCAAACACACTTAAAGCATGCAGAATCGACTCAGAATAGGAAAAGGAGACGTTTAGGTCAATTTTATGCATTCTGGCGTTCGTAGATACAAGAAAACTGTTAAAATTCTTCAGAAACGTCACTTTTGAAGTGTTTTCTTGTACTTTTAAGCCAATCAGATACCCTACGGGCTCGGAAAGTGCAACGAAACCATCAAATTTTAGCTAGAAACTGTATTTTTGTCGATTTTTATTGAATTTGAACTATATTTCAACGTTTTTTGATGGTTCTGAGCCACCAAACACACTTAAAGCATGCAGAATCGACTCAGAATAGGAAAAGGAGACGTTTAGGTCAATTTTATGCATTCTGGCGTTCGTAGATACAAGAAAACTGTTAAAATTCTTCAGAAACGTCACTTTTGAAGTGTTTTCTTGTACTTTTAAGCCAATCAGATACCCTACGGGCTCGGAAAGTGCAACGAAACCATCAAATTTTAGCTAGAAACTGTATTTTTGTCGATTTTTATTGAATTTGAACTATATTTCAACGTTTTTTGATGGTTCTGAGCCACCAAACACACTTAAAGCATGCAGAATCGACTCAGAATAGGAAAAGGAGACGTTTAGGTCAATTTTATGCATTCTGGCGTTCGTAGATACAAGAAAACTGTTAAAATTCTTCAGAAACGTCACTTTTGAAGTGTTTTCTTGTACTTTTAAGCCAATCAGATACCCTACGGGCTCGGAAAGTGCAACGAAACCATCAAATTTTAGCTAGAAACTGTATTTTTGTCGATTTTTATTGAATTTGAACTATATTTCAACGTTTTTTGATGGTTCTGAGCCACCAAACACACTTAAAGCATGCAGAATCGACTCAGAATAGGAAAAGGAGACGTTTAGGTCAATTTTATGCATTCTGGCGTTCGTAGATACAAGAAAACTGTTAAAATTCTTCAGAAACTTCACTTTTGAAGTGTTTTCTTGTACTTTTAAGCCAATCAGATACCCTACGGGCTCGGAAAGTGCAACGAAACCATCAAATTTTAGCTAGAAACTGTATTTTTGTCGATTTTTATTGAATTTGAACTATATTTCAACGTTTTTTGATGGTTCTAGTAGTTATATAGTGGGGGTTCTAGACCAGGTCAAATGAGGTCAAACTGGTCCAGCTCCCCCATTACTTTTCATCGAGCGGTCATTGACCTTTCATTTGTTGTCGAGCTTGTCGGTGCACGTGGCTGACCTTGCCAGCTGGTCCAGCTCCCCCATTACTTTTCATCGGGCGATCATTGACCTAGTCGTTGCTCGACCTTGGTCGTTTATTGCCCTCGTTCATCTCGAGATCTATCCCCTCTTTTCGTTTAGGTCGGGGAGGGATCTCGGACGCAATCTCGCATCCCCACTTCCGTTTTATACTTGTATAAAAGTCGATGGATTCGTCTGTAGGAATTACGTTTATTGCCCTTGGTCATCTCGAGATCTATCCCCTCTTTTTTTTTTTTTTAGGTCGGGTCGCTGCACGGGGCTGGCCTTGGCTGACTTGCCTTAGGACTTCACGTGCCTGACCTGTACGTTTTGGCAATGCCTTTTACTCGATCGACCTGACCCGTTTTTCCATAGTCAGGTTGGCCGAGCGGTCTAAGGCGTCAGATTTAAGCTCTGATTCTCGAAAGGGAGCGTGGGTTCGAATCCCACACCTGACAGTTTTTTTTTTTCGTTCGTTATTTTGACGTTTTGTGTTGCGATTAAATAAAACACAGTTTAATATAGTATTATTTATTGAGGAAACCTTGAATACAACCAATTGTAAATACATTTAGCATTGTTTAAAGAACAGTAACATTTTTTATTATTAGCAATATGTTTATCACATGCTGGGATTTCTTTAGATAATTTCACAGAGTCTTCAATTGTTTCGAGGTTCACAATTTTGGGGCAGTCTTTTCCTAGCGTTTCCCTAAGGTAATTTTCTTTACATTTTCCTTTTACATATAAGATCTCCACTGCATATTCCTTGATGTATTTGAACAAAATTTCTTTTACAGATATCTGCTCCTTGAAGCCGTCATTAAATCTCAACATGTGATGATAACGTTCTAGATATCTAGCTTGTTTCTTCGTTCTTTCATCGATTTCTTTGAGTTGTTTTGTAGATTTGAATGTTTCGTGTATTGTGTTAATTCCATCGTAAATCGCAAGTTCTTTTACAATGAATTCAGGTAGACAAAAACCTTGTACGTCGACTACAACCAACTTCATCGTATCAATTATGTCAACTGACTGAGAGAAAAGCGACTATGTAATTTTTTTTTTATCAATCCAACTGTTGTGGGTGTTATTAAATCCTAACCATTTAACATAAAGTTGATTACCTTTCTTTTTTAAAACTTTTTCAACGAGATATACACCTGGATGCTTAACTTTCAATAGTTCCATTTCATAGAAACCACCTAAAATGTTTTCACCCTTTTCATCTTTCAAAAAATATGTGGTGGGATTAGTGAGATTAATTTTTCTTATTATGAAAATCTCATTTGACCAATTGGGTGTGTATCCCTTATCGAATATTCCGCGATACTTACTTATTCTTACGTTATCACCAACTTTAAATTTTGATTTATTGCTAACTATTTTAATCTGAGTATAAGCAGCTTTTAGAATAGCGTTTTCATTACTTTTGTTAACTTGTGACGGTTTCATTTTTATAGTACGATGATAAGAATTATTATATCGATGTACCACATTTGCCAATAAATCTAACCATTTATAATTTCCTTGCAAACTAAATTCTTTCCACATTAAATTTTTTAATGTGCGATTTACTCTTTCGACGATTGAGGCTTTTTTTAAACTGTAGACATTGTAATGATTAATTTTGTATTTTTTCATAAGATTTTGAAACTTTACGTTGTAGAATTCTTTTCCTTGATCTGTTTGTAAATTTTTGGGTAACCGTACGATTTTGGATAAAATTGTTTCCATTGCAGTGGCGATTTGTTGAGCATCTTTTGACTTTACAGGGACAGCCCACACGTATTTTGAGAAACAGTCAATAACAACAAGTATATATTTGTATCCTCTGTTTATCTTAGCATACGGTATCATTTCCACTAGATCTGCTTGTAATGTTTCATTAATACCTTTTATTATAACCTTGCGTCGTTTAAAATTAATTCTTACAGGTTTGTGCAATTCTGCAACAATATCTCTTTTAATGGGAGTTGGCTCATACACCTTCTTGCGTTTCATTTTTATCAGTCTTATGTATATAATGTGCTTTCTCGGCACTAACTAACGATTCTTCAAAATTAACAGGACATTTTATTATCATTTCTGCGAACAAATTTGGTACATTTTCTGTTTTATTTACAGCATATTTGAACGATATTCGATCACCGTTACGTAGTACAAATCCTTTCAATTCTTCTTTACTAAAAAATTTGTTATTTACATAAACATTTATTTCATTAATGGTAATATTCAATTTTGTAAGGGTTCCAATTTCTAAAGGAAACGTATAGTGCGTTTCTTTAGAATTTAATACATACGTGTTTTCCACGGTTTTATCGGATTCGAAGCGAAATATCAGATTATAGAACATATAGTTTGAAATAGTAATCATATCATTGTCGATAGAACCTGAAAGTTTAGCATGTTTTAACAAATGACGCCCGAATTTATCCAGAGTCATATTAAGCAATAATTTTAGCTTCGCGTAGTTCTTCTATTATAGAAACGATTTCGTTTTGATGACCCGAATGGCCTGCTGTCTGGGAAGCGACTAACAACTTCAGTCTTTCAACTAATTCATTTGGATCTTCCCAATACACATAATCAACTTTATTTGTGTTTACTTCTTTAAATAGTACTTGACCACCTTTCTTCGGTTTTTTATACTTCGTGAGAGTTGAGAATAATGGTCCTATAATATTTTTGTATTTCATCGAACTTGTACCCAATATTCGATCATTTTCATCGAAATTTCTTCGATATGCATTGGTTTTTTCTAAAATTTTTTTGTAAATTTCCTTGTCTTCCGTAGTAAAATGAACAGGCTTCTTTTTAAAAATAAGTTCATAAATTCCAGGAGTCCCTTTAAAGATTTCATTGTCTATTTTTATATCTGGACCTATAAATTGTACCTCCTTCGAACCAATATAAAATTTCTCTGAGAAAGTGTCATGTCTTACGCCTGTTCTGTGATCAAATTTACTTTCTGCATCGTGATGCATTTCGTCAATATATTTTCTGGGTAATTCATCAAAATCATTTAAATATTCGTTGTAAACGTCTGTATCAACGATGTTTTTAATATAATTTTTACTTAACTGAACAGATTTTTCAAGAACCTCATTGAAGTTATAATTATCATTGTCTTCCTCGGGAATGTATTGGAACACATTGTCCTGTGCATCTGTTTTATTTATTGATTCTTCGAAATCTTCCTGTGATAAAACATCATATTTTGAACTAATCGGACTCATTCGATCTTCTTTTTCATTTTTGATGGCATCGATTCTTTTCACAAGGTTAGCAACTTTTGTAGCAATTCTTTTTTGTCTTGGCGTGAAAATTTCTGCTTGCTTTGGTGTAGTAACAATAGTTTTTTTCTCACGAACAGGAGACAGAATTGTATTTTCTAACTTTCGCTTTGTAGGTGTACTGTGCTCAATGTTCGACACATTTTTTGTTTTCACATCTTGATTACTTTTTATTGGATTTTCACTCCGTCTCTCAATTAATGTTTCCAAATGTTTAGTGAGGGGTTCATACTTTTTCTCTTCATTTCGTTGAGTTGCTTTAATTAGTTCTAATTTTCTTTGTAAATCTTTTCTTTTCTTAATCAGTTTCCTTTTTAAATCAACCACATCTGATATTTTTGAATCCATGTCTCCTAAGGCTTCCGAAAATACAAATAAACTGAATCTATTTATTTGAATGATAGGCTTATATACCTATGCAAAATTTCACAAACATTCTATAAAAATACTTTATTCAATAGTACAGATGCACATGTTTTGTTTTGCAATGATCTCTTATATGATCTTTATAGTAGCAGTATATACATGGTAAGTTAGGAGTATCTGTTTCACCTCCACATTTTGGACATTTATATTTTACAGGAACTGGCATGTTGAATGTTCAACATACTTCTATAGACTGAAATTATGAAAATGGATCAATAAAATTATCAAATCCTTTTCTAAACCGACCACTACGAATTTCGTTCTCTTTATCGACTACTAAAAAATCATAACTGTTTTGCCAGCAAAATGAACACATTTCTTTAAATTTATCAAATGAGATATCAGTGCCGATATGATCATCATAGATATGGCGCAAGTTTAAATTATCTTGCTTAAATAAAATGATAAAATTTGCGTTGTCTCTTATTAAATGCTTAGGAATACATGTGTAGGTTTGACATAAATAAAAACAATCTATATTTCTGTGTCGTCCCATGCTAAAATATTCTTTCATTAAATTTTGCTTGTCACATGCCACATCGTCAAAAATAAAGACAGAATTAGTTTTAGCTTTGTGCGGTGGTGGTATGTTGTTATTGTCGAAATTGCTGAAACTATAAAAATTTATACCTTTAATAGGTTTTAGAAGATTTTCCAAATATTGATATTTTGGTTGGAAAAGAGATTTAGAATACACATAGACATTTTCAAATCTTAAACCATTTGGATGTTCGATTAAACCTATCATAACATTAGTCTTTCCGCAGTTAGACGGTCCGACAATAATACATCTTACTGTAGATGGTAAAAGATCCCCATGTCTTTTATTCCCACTATTAATTTTGATATCGTTATTATTTATCGGCAATTTGAGGTTTTGAGGTGTCAAACGCATTTCGACATCTGATTAAGAAACTGACATGTGGGGGGGTATAAATACTAAATTTTTCTACGTTTCCGTTAGTAGTTTAGCTGATCCGAAAGTTTGAGTATAAATGAAGATTACGAAGCGAAAAAGGAACAGTCGTCGGATTGAGACCTACAGAAAGAGATATTGTGGACGTGGGATCGTAAATTCGGTTATTAATAAATTACCGTTTGAACTTCATATTCCCGGTTATAACTTTTGTGGACCAGGAACTAAATTAGAAAAACGATTAGCAAGAGGAGATAAAGGCCGGAATCAATTAGATGAAGCTTGCAAATTTCACGATATAGCTTATGGTGAACATAAAGATTTGGAAAATCGACATAAGGCCGATAAAGTTCTGTTAGATAAAGCGAAACTTAGACTACGTTCTTCGGACGCTTCTTTGGGCGAAAAAGCTGCTGCTTTAGGTGTTGCGGCTGCGATGAAAGCTAAAATAAAACTCGGTATGGGTTGTCGAGACAAAAGACAAACTAGCAAACGTGGAAAAGTCTTGAATTTTAATGATTTAAGAAATTCCGCCAGACTTGCTTTAAAAAATAAGAAATTTAAGAATATGAACGATGCTGTAAAAGTGGCCATGAGAGCAGTAAAATCATCAAAAGGAAAAAAGAGAGTGAGACCTGTTCGTCACAGACGTATAATACCCATACCGAAAAGTGGTGGATTTTTACCTCTACTACCAATATTTGCCGCTTTAGGCGCTCTGGGATCTCTAGGTGGTGGCGCAGCAGCCATTGCAAAAGCTGTTAACGATGCTAAATCAGCTAAAGAACAGTTGAAAGAAAATCAACGACACAATCAGAAAATGGAGTCGATAGCTGTAGGAAAGTCAGGAAGTGGATTATATTTGAAACCATATAAAAGAGGATATGGTCTTTTTTTAGCTCCATCAAAATTTCAAAAGAACTCCCGATAAATATTCCAAAACATGCTCTCACCAACATCGACATTTACAAATATGTAAAGCGTTTGAAAATTCCCCGCTTCAGAGGAGTTTTTATGAAAAATTCACTTCCAAATAAAGTACGCCTTAATGAGTGTGGTATATTAAATTTAGACAATAAGGAAGGTCCTGGAACACATTGGACAGCTTATAAAAAAACTCGAAACGAAGTTATATACTTTGATAGTTATGGAGATTTGAGACCACCTCTTGAACTGATCAAATATTTACAAAGCAACGGTTTCTGTAATATAGTATATAATTATGAATCTTTACAGACTTTTAATAGTATTAATTGTGGACATTTGTGTTTAAGATTCCTATATAACTGCTACAAATAAAATTGTTTGAAATTCGAGCGTTTTAGTTGAACTGTTAGTGTCGTCGAAGTAAGTTGCACGATGTCCAACGTATTCTCATTGGATGGAAACAGTTCTGTACTTTCGAGCAGATACTATCCACCAATTATCTTGGAAGATTATAACTATGCTTTAGGATTAGAAAGTTTGGTTACTTGGAATTCTTTTCCAAATATCGATAGCAATAACAACAAATTTTATTTTTTTACACCAGACAAAAAAGAGCATTACATAGAAATTCCCGAGGGTTCTTACGAGATAGAAGACATTGAGTCGTATTTAAATAAAGAAATCAAAAACTATATGGAACATTATTTTCAATACGAAATTGACAAACACGGAAATAGAATAAAGAAATTTAAAATGTTAACACCAAGCTTAATAATTAGAGGAAATAATAATACTTTAAAATCGGAAGTTAAATGTACTCTTGATATAAATTTTTCAAGAAAGGATTCGTTAGGGAATTTATTGGGATTTAAGGATACCATTCTGAAAGCGCATAAAACTCATATATCAGATTTTCCAGCAAAAATTTTAAAGGTAAATGCTCTTTGCGTTTATTGCAATATAGTAACTGGTTCATACAAGAACGGAAGTCCCGTTCACGTTATCCATCAATTTTTTCCAACAGTACCACCCGGTTACAAAATAGTGGAACGACCATTAAATGTGATATATCTACCAATTAATACGAAACAAATAGATGAAATAATCGTTAAAATAACAGATCAAGAAGGTAATATTGTTAGTTTCAGAGGTGAAGAGGTAGGTGTACGGTTGCATCTTAAGAAGGTCACGTGATGGGTATTATATTTAATGAAAATCTAAAAAACCGAAATTCGGTATATATAAGTAGGGCAATGAAAAAGAGATCAGTCAGTCCTTTGAGAAGGGTCAAACGTTTAACTTTAGGCAATCGTAAATTTCTTGAATCTCTAGGATTAACGGTCTTGAAATAATATTTTTATTGAATATATAAATCAGCAATGAATTTTGAAATATTAAACGTAAGCGAAAAAGCTGCCTATGATCATTCAATTTATTATGGAGAAAGACATACACACCTACCTTATTCTAACAGTTCATTTAACTACGATGATGAAATAAGAATTCCTATTGAACATCAAGATTTATACACTTTTCCACATTTGAGTACATTGCATATAGAGGGTAAGGTTATTGTGAAGAATGAAATCGACGAAATTGTACAGAAACCAGAAATCAAATTTGTAAATAATGGCGTTCTTCTGATGTTTAATCAAATAAGATATGAAATTGCTGGAGTCGTTGTGGATAGTATTAGAAATCCTGGGTTAGCGTCTACCATGAAAGGATATGTAACGTATAACAGTAATGAAAGCGTAGCTCTAGAGAATGCTGGATGGTTTCCCAAAAAAGATTCGAATATAATTAAGGAAAATGGAACTTTTGAAGTTTCGATTCCATTAAAAATGATTTTTGGTTTTTGTGAAGATTTTAAAAAGACCATTTTGAATGTAAGACAGGAGCTTGTTTTGGTTCGTTCTAATACCGATGTGAATGCTTTAATTTCCTCAAATGATAAATACAAAATTAAAGTAGAACTTAGTAAAATATGCTGGAAAATGCATCACTTGTCCGTGTCCGATGCCGAAAGGATCGCATTAATCGATATTGTAAGAAGCAACAGGGAATTGGATATTATGTTTAGAAGTAAAGAATTACATGAATTTGCTCCACCAGTACAATCGATAACAAATACTTGGACTATTAAAACTTCCTTAGAAAAACCTCAGTACATACTTTTTGCATTACAGCAAGGAAGAAAAAACCAATTGAAGAAAAACTACAGTCAGTTTGATCATTGTAATCTGAGAGATGTAAAATTGTACCTTAATGATACCATGTATCCCTACGACAACCTGAATGTTGATTTCACAAATAATCGGTATGCAATTCTCTATGATATGTTTAAAGAATTCCAGACATCGTTCTTATCCAAACAAACCAGCGAACCATTATTCGATAAGGATGAATTTAAAGAAAAGACGCCTATAATAGTAATCGACTGTTCTAAACAAACGGAAGCTTTGAAGAGAGGCCCCGTTACAATCACTTTGTGGTTTGAGACGATCTCTGGTATTCCTGCAGACACTACAGCCTACTGTCTTATTCTTCACGACCGAATGGTAAAATACATCCCTGCACAAGATGTCGTCAGAGTGTTGTAAATAATTTAACCTGTTATTGTATTATTATTATGTTTGGGGGTAAATAAAACTACATATAACATATTTCTGTGTGTTTTATTCATGGCTACCAGAAATTACATGTAAAGTTTTCTTATAATCATCTAACTTAATCGAGGGCCATTTTGTTGAATCCGGTCCCTCAGTCCATCCTAATGGTATTTCAGGATTGGCTTCTCCTTTGACAATGTTCTTTTTGATCCAGTTGAAAATTCTTCGATGCTCCTGATTTTGAGAAGGTTGAAATGCGAAAGAATCGTAATTTATTATTTCTAAAGACTCATAGAAAGTACTGAGCGCTTTATGGTTTGCCAAATACGCAGCCCGACACATAAATTCATCCACGCACTGGTCGATCCTTCGGTAATTTTTCCGGATATTCTCAACAGGATAAAATATATCTCCAAGATTCTGCCAGCGATTATCACTCAATAATTTATAAATAAAGCATTTATACGTTAGAGTATTGTCCAAATAGTTGGTGGTCATCAAAAACTCCAATGCAGCATAATTTAAATTTTCAATTTGGTCTCTTTCGCACACATGTAGAAATGCATCAATGTAACCATCGACACATTGTTTTCTTTGTAGCAGAATACAAATATCAAGTGTATAAAAGTCACTTTCACTTTCGGCAATCCATTTAAACACTTCGTCCGGTACAATAAAATCTTTTTTATCGATGAGATGAAGGAATAAATTTAATTTCGTTCGATCACTCGCAGCGGCTTTAAGATATGTTTTGTACACATTTTCGGATGCACAAAATGCTTGTAAATCAACAAATTGTCTCAAGTCAGACATTGTTGTAATCATAAAATAACCAACATCGAATAAATCATCTGTGAAATTTAATTGCTTATATATGGTAATCCCCACTTTTTTTAGCTTACGTGCGAAATATGATATCCCCAAGGTTTCGTATCCGTTGCAAATCTTGTGACAATCCTTTTATCATCATTTGGGCTGAGAACTACTTTTTCTTGTTTTACTGTGTAAACAGTATGATGTTTGGACTTGATGAGTCTTTGTGATTTTTCGTAACTTCGATTATTAAATAAACATTCTTTGTAATTTTCAAACGTTATTGTTTTAAGTGATGCTTTTGTACTACCTTTGGATTTTTTAACTAATTTTTTATTGAAATCGTCACTTGCAATTCTATATGCGTACATTTTAGATCTGAGACCCACAAATTCTAGCATAATCTTACCGTTATTTTCATCTTTCATTAAACCTGGTACTTTCTTATTTTTCAGTTCTATATCATAAATATTATATAAATCATAGTCAGAAGTATCAAATCGATGTGAGTCTTTCTTAATATATTTGTATATATCGTCTACGTGAAATTCATAAATTAGGCTGTCAGTGTCGGTATAAAGTAACTTAGCATTATTTTTAAATGTTTTTTTAATATAGTCATAATGAAATTCATAGAGAAAAGTTTTAGAAATATCTAAAATGCAAAAACCAACATAAATTGGTTTATCCAAAAATACTTCTAATTTACTCATTTCGATTATTGCTGAATCATCGTCAAATACAACAGAACTGTGAAAATTTGGTTTAGATATAAGAGAACGAACTCCCCATCTTCCCTCCCATTTACTAACCAATCGAATATCGCGATGTTTTCTTACATTTTCCATGCATTTGCCATAAATAGCATTAATCATTAATTTAAAAAAATCTTTTTCAAAATCGTTCTTTGCTTGCTGCCTAAGTTTTGTATTTAAATCTATATATTCCTTTAACCACGCAGATTGTTTGAATTTCATAACACGATGTACACATTTTATTTTCATACCAAATTTTGTATACATTTTTAAATTCCGATAATGAATAATATAATTTTTCTTGGGATATAAAGTCAACAATAACTTCTTAAGTTTAGATCTTGAAATGGGCGGTATCATATGCTCTGGAGCTAATGGTAAATCACTATGAATTTCATGTAAATCTATTGGATAATCTAAATCGCATTCAATAATATAACCGATTGCTGAATTTTCTGGGGTATCTAAGATATCAGCTATATTGAAATTTTCTACAAACTCAAATTCTCCATACGGTAAATATTGAGACATTGCCGCTCCGTAAAGGTTGTTAACATCAAAATACATTAAATAGGTACTATCTTTCGAAGGATCATATTCTTCTTTTGGCATGTATTTGTTATTGGCTTTACCGTATCTATTGGAACACTGCGAAACTCCACCTCTAATACCTCTTTCTACAAATAGAACTTTATCTATATCCGTTAAAAGTTCTAGTTTAATTTCTGTTGTTTTTAACATAGCATCAAATGTTAGGCCCGGAGCAGTATAATAATGCAACGGATCAAGTTGATAAGTATTTAAACAAGTAGTTCGAAAAGCTTCAAATACATCGGCTAGAAGAAGCACATCAGTTTTTAAATATAAATCAGAATATTCTCCTAATGTATGAATATTAAAAGTATTCCATACATTGGTAGCATGGGAATAATCTTCATATTTAATATTTTCATCGTATAAGCGACTATAGAAATCCTCCTTTTCGGGCAATTTTGTTTCAAGTAGTTTCTCCCAGGAGTTTATATAATCGTAAGGAAAAACTCCCTTTCTGTTTAACAAATCAAATTCTTCCATATTATTACAATTTGCCAACGTAATAATTTTCTGAGAATTATCTAAATTAGAGGAAAGTTTGTCTAAACTATGTGGCATAAATCTGAAAGAATCAATAAACCGTAAACTAACTTTCGTGTCTTCGACAAATTTAGTAAACGAGATATATCTTTCTTTGTTAATGGGAAGTAACTTAATATCACCTTTTATTGAATTTGAAAGTTCTTTAATAAAAAAATGGGCATCATATCCGCTCATATTATGAAAGACCACGGGTATAACACAAATATCTTTATAATTTAAATTACAACTTTGATGGGCAGCGCCTCTATACATTCCAGTTAAATGACTATGATCGCGTACTTTTATGTTCTTTTCCGAAAATCCTTTTTTACATATATGACATATTTGGGAGGATTCAAACTGCTCACGTTCTTCCGTAGTTAATGTTTCCATAGAAATAACGTTCTGAAATTTATCGTTGCAAAAATGAGCCATTCGATGTAACTCCTGAACGAACCATTTAATGCAATTTTTGCCTCGATACAAACGAAATTTAGAAAATGAATTATCATATGAGCAGTGAAAATAGTAAGCAATGCTGTGCGCAATATGTTTTTGATAAGTTTCGGTCTTATTCGTGGTGGACATATGCTGTTTGGTACAATCAAGAAGAATACTCTCGAGATCTGCATAAATAGTAAAAGGTACTTTTTCTTGATGTCTATAATTTTGAAAATACAAGTAATTTTCGTTTTCTGTTGGCAGTCTTATGGAATATTTATTAATACTCTGGCATGAAGTTTTATGTTTTTGGAGCAATTCCTCTGTGGTGAAATGGTTTAAGCATCTTTCGCATATATGAAATTTACATTTATGGAGGGAAAGTTGCGTAGCTAAAAGAGCTGACAAATTTTTGATCCATACGAAATGATAGAGCAATTGTTGATCTTCAAAGTTATCATTACTGTTATTAGTATTTTGTATTTGTCTTTCAGCGGGTAGCATAAGCAAATTAATTGCTTTATAAGAATTTGAAAATCTAGTGCTTAAACGACAAGGTAAAATTTTTTTCTTCTCGATGCAGTATAAATTAATGGCAAGATTGTTGAGTTCCTCAAATTTTTGAATGTCTTTAATTGTGATTGGAAAGTCTAAATTATCATATTTCAACACATTTTTGAAATGAGGATACGATGATTTTCGGTCTGAATGTTTATCGGTAGGAAATAAAGCCGAAACTATGGCCCAAAGAAAACAATATTCATCATTATTTTGTACATTAATTATTGCATGTTTTTTTTTTTATAAAATCTGGTGTCGATACAAAAGTTGAATAGCCGAATTTAATTGGGTCGTATTTATTTATGTTAATTTTCAATCCTAAAATTTCATACAACGCCCAACCGGAATCCTTTTCTGCAAATTCCTCTAATTTTTTCATGATTTTATCAATGACGTTTTCTTCGTACCATTCCTTTAAATTTGTGTATTGATCAATGTGCTGATTTTTTGTTGAAAATGTTTTAATGTCTGTTTCACCAGAGTGCGGTTGAATAAAATTTGCCGAAAAAATTACATTTACCTTAAGCATTGAGTTTTTCCGTTCTTTTTTAATTCTAAACATAAAGCATTTAAAAGATTGTTGAAAAAACTGAAGAGGATCTTTAATGTGGTGGTTACTTATAAATCCTGTACGAATTCGTTGTTGAAAACAGGATTCGACATCCTGCCATGTTACATTAGTCACCGGTTTAAATTTGACTGTTTTAATATAGCCTTCACCAGTTTTTATAGATAATTGTTTTTTCTTATTTAAAAGCTTTAGGCGATAAAATTTCAAATACGCCAAACTTGTTTCTAAGGAATTTGCGTTTTCCAACATATTTTCTCGATGGATTTTACATTTGAGTGCTTTTCTAATTATTCTAATACTGGTATTGATATAAACTAAAAAATGTTTAGTTTCTTCGATTGTTTTGATTTTACTTATGTATTCATGAATTAGCTTAAGAGAGTTTTTACATATAGCCGTCACTGATTCTTGTGATTTCATTTTTTGTCGTGAAACTTGCTCACCACAGCAGAAAAAAAGAAACACTACTATTTCCCGTTGACTAGTTTCTTGTTTATATGAGAATTAATTTGCAAGTTACAACTTGCAAGTCGTAGTTGAAAACGTGGTCGTAAAAAATAAATTCAAGTCAGCGAAAAATGAAACATGAGGAAAGCAACTGAAGGAGGGAAAAAAGTAGGGGTGGGGATTAATATAGTGTATAAATTAAAGATCACACAAAAGAACAGATTAATAAGTGTTCTGCAAGTACATATCATAAAAATTAATTAACGACAGAAATGGGTAAGCTTATATATATATATATATTTTTTGTAGTATTTAATTTTTTTTTTTTGTATAGAGAAATTTGTTATCTGCCCCTATGATGTCAGCCACAGGCTTTTAGAGAATAGGCTGAGAAAGCATATTTTCAAATGCCACCGGGATGCCTGGGAAAGGGAGCGAAAACTCTGGGAGAATGCACTTCCAAGACCATCTACACCACCCCCACCACCATCAAAGTGGTTCAGCCAACCACCACCAACACCACCGCAAGTGGAAAACTGGGACAACGAATTCTCAGGGACCTATGTCCCAAAGTTAGATAGATCCCTGTTTTTAGATAGAACAGCCTTAAACGCCTACCATGCGACATTTAACAAATATATAAGAAAACAATAATTTGTTATTTCTATCGCAATCACCCCACCACCATCATTTACCACACCATCATTTACCACCTCTAAAAACTTCTTCCCTACAAATATCAACGACCACAACTAAGTATTTGTGTCTGTGTACAAGAAGATAAGTCTAAGATGTTTCTGCCTAGCAATGTGTTAATACTATTAAGTGTGCTAGTTGAAAACAACTTGTATATTTACACCACTTCAAATATAAGTCTGCTGTATATTCAGACGTACGAAAAAGAATTTTGGGAAAAAATGACTCCGATCAATCTAATCGAAACCAGTTATCACCTCTTCTATGCGAAAAATATAACAATGCAGAATCATTTGACGTACAAGATAAAAACGGAAGAAGAAAATCACCAATTTTCCAATTGGTTAATAATAGAAAATACTAAGAACAGTCGCAGTTCAAAGGAGGTCATTGATTTTTGTTTAAGAAACGATCGTGTATGGTTTGCTTCATTTTTTGTCATATTCACGATAATGACTGTAATAGTGGGATGTTGGGACCTGGCTGCTCGTTAATGGTGGTGGTGATGGTTGTTGCTATATATATAGAATTCCGCAACAACAAACTATTCATTTCATCCAAACAATGTTCGGCTTAAACTGCACACTTGTTCTATCAACCATTCTAATTCAGAAAGATTTTTATTTATTGACTGATAGCAATGTTACTGATGTCTATCTACAAACTATTGATAGTAGTAAAGAATGTACTGTTAGAAAAATGTTAGAAATTAAAAATGGGCATGAACAACTACGTATGTTTTATTCAAAATATGTATCTTCCTCGAACCAACTGCAATATCGGCTAGAATTAGTCTTCAAAGACAACACTCGATGCAAGTCTCCGAATTACACCATCTTTAACGATTATAGTGGATACAAGAATTCTACAGGTGCAAATGTTACAGAATATTGTTTGGCAAAACCATGGATATGGATATTTACTTCAGTAGGAGCAATTATTTTTGCAATCGTATTTTGTCTGTTACTTTATTTAGTACTAATTTGTTTCAGTTATTTTAGTAAATACAATACTCAAACAAATGTATGATTCAATAAAACAATTAGTTACTATTAATAGTTTTATTTAATGTCCTTTAACATATTTATTTAACAGCATCAGTACTACGATTTAATACAACAATAAGTTATTTAATATGTTTTAAATTATTTGTCCAGCAGCACGATATGACTCATCACGATCTACCACCACAGCAGTGATTTTTGATGATTGTTTATAGGTTTTTGATTTTCGTTTTTTAATGATGTTTTGTTGTTTTCATATAAAATTCAACAAAAAGCCGTTTTTGGTTAACTTGAAATTTTTTTTTTTAATGTCTTAGTATATTTAGTTGTGATGGTAGTAGTCATATAACAATACATATAAAGAACAACCTATTTCGCTTTTTTTTTTTTTTTTAAGTGTTGCATGTTGGGCTTATTCGAATCCTTTTTCGATGGTCTTTTTTTCGACCTGAAAAAATTTTTACGTAGCGACCTCGAAAAAACTAGAAATGGCTCCTGTATCTAGGTCGATGTGGACAGAATCGATTTTTTTGAGCAGACTTATGCGTTCGTTCCAGAAGAAGGTTTTGATGTATACAACCGATATTCTATCTCTTACCATTTGGACACTAGAAACTTTTGCCCTTTTCTCCCTTATTTTCAACTTTTTTGAAAATTTTTTTTGCTCAACATATGGCTTAATTTTTTTAGCTTTTCCCCGTTCCCCTGAGCCGACATGCTACCTCTTACCGCTTACGAACTATGACGTTTTTTCGTTATTACTACTAAACGGTAGCAAAAAATATTTATTTTGCTAAGTGGACCTATAGACTGTTTACTCAGAAATATTTTGGTACAAAAATATATTTTTTAAGTTTTACCGTTTGGGCGCCACAAACTTTTGCCCTTTTCACAGTCATGTCAAAAGTTAGCGAAAAACCGTCGACGGCTGTCGATATTATTTGTTTTTGTCAATCTTTTTTGCTCTATACACGAACCTCCTATCTCTTACCATTTTCGAGTAACAAAAATTTTTTCTATTTAAACGGTAGATACACCTATGAGTCATAATCATTTTTACACACGATTAGATAGTACTTCATGAATATGCATTTGATTTTGTGGAAAAACAAACTTTTCAAAATTTGGATTTTTTTTTTGAGATTTTTTTTGTTTTAATTTTTCTTTGGATTCTTTGAATTTTTTAAATTTTTTTTTTCACCAAAACTTCTAATTTACTTTCCTACTGCTCAAGGAAAACTTTTTTTCGAATTTTGACAACCTTTTTTGACAAAAATTGTTGCGCCCCAAACTCAAATTTTCACATATTTAATTACATGGACCTATTGATTATTCATCCAAAAATATTTTGACACAAAAAACAAATTTTTAACTAATTCCGTTTGGTCACCACAAACTTTTGCCCTTTTCTCCGAAATGCTAAACTCAAACTAAAAACCGTCGACACAGGTGCATGTGTTTCGTATTTTAGGAACTTTTTTGTTCTTTGCACGAACCTCGTATCTCTTACCGTCTTCGAGTAAAACATTTTTTTTTTATATTTAAACAATTATTGCACCTCCAACCCACATTTATTTTTACACAAATGTGTCATTAGTTTATAGGGATGCATTTTTATTTTTTTAACAAACTTTCTGCCCTTTATCACCCTCAAGCGATAATTCTTTTTTTTTAATATTTCCGAATACGTCCCTGTCTATTGCGACAAAAGCGTCCAGTTCCGTAAGAATTTGCTGAAACAGCATCGCGTTATTTCATTCTGTGTTGTAATAATGACGGGCGGCGTGTTTCGGTTTATGAATTTTACCGTGAAAAGATTTGGGAAAAAGGTGGTTTTGTTGAACTAAATGGTGGCTTCTGTGAAGTGTGCGTGTATTTGAATGTTTTCGAGGGAGAACGGATGATTTTATTGCCTGTTTTCAATGTCGTAAGTAACAATTTTTTTAATTTTTAACAACACACTCGCCTTCTGACATTTGAGATTTTATTCTAATAATCACGGACAAATAAGCTTAAATCGGCAGAAAGTTGCTGATGAACATTTATTTATTAAGAAAATAACAGGAGTTTTGTCGGAGCAAACACGGCTTTTATTCGTTGCTGTTATTCCCAATTAAATAATTTTAGATGAGACTGGGGAAAATAATACACCAAACGAAATAAACAATATTTATTATAATTTCAATTACAGCTTAAGATTATACAAACTAGTTCGTATTTTATACATTTTAAGAAACTAATAAGTTTTAAATTTAAATCTAATTTACGACGCAGTGGTTTAACCGCAATGTGCACAGTTATTTAACTGATTCTCTTTGCTGAATAATTTTCAATTCTGAATCCAATTTTTCGATTGTTTCTCTAAATTTTCGCTTCTTCTCCATCATTTTTTCGATTAAGGGCTTTATTTGCAATTCGAAACGTTCCACATTCATTTGAAATCTTTTAACATCGTATAACCAAGTATTAATTCGGCTTTCTTTATCATTTATTAAGAAAATAACCGAAACTTTGTCGAAACAAACACGTCTGTTATTCATGACAGTTTGCAATCAAATATTTTTTACATGAGACTGGGGAAAATAATACACCGAACGAATTAAATAATATTTATTATAATTTCTAATACAGCTTAAGATTATTCAATTTAGTTCTTATTTCATACATTTTAATTGCTTCTTTTAAATAACTAATTCGTTTTAAATGTAATTCTAATCTACGACGAAGCAGTCTAACTGCACTTGATTTGTTTTCCACATGAACCAATGCCTTCTTCATTCTTCGATAAATTCGATATTGATGGTTCGACCGATCGGACCTCTATTTACCAAGTACAATTTCAAGCCGTTCACGATCTTCTGGTTCAGATCGCTGATCACTGAGTCGGTGAATTTTTCGGTAAATCTCTGTGGAAGTATCGTTCTAGACTCTTCAAGTTGCACAAATATCTTGTCACCGTACTTTGTAGACAGTTTACTAAAATTTTTTGTTAAAAATTTTTTATTTTCTTCTAAAGTTTTCGCACTCACAAAAGCTTGCAAGTGAGACTCTTTATTCAAGGTAGAAATGAAAGATGACATTTCTAAGTGTTAAATAATTGAATTCAAAAAACTAATTAATTCTTACACACGAATCCATCGACTTTTATACAAGTATAAAACGGAAGTGGGGATGCGAGATTGCGTCCGAGATCCCTCCCCGACCTAAACGAAAAGAGGGGATAGATCTCGAGATGAACGAGGGCAATAAACGACCAAGGTCGAGCAACGACTAGGTCAATGATCGCCCGATGAAAAGTAATGGGGGAGCTGGACCAGCTGGCAAGGTCAGCCACGTGCACCGACAAGCTCGACAACAAATGAAAGGTCAATGACCGCTCGATGAAAAGTAATAGGGGAGCTGGACCAGTTTGACCTCATTTGACCTGGTCTAGAACCCCCACTATATAACTACTGGTTCCGAGCCACCAAACACACTTAAAGCATGCAGAATCGACTCAGAATAGGAAAAGGAGACGTTTAGGTCAATTTTATGCATTCTGGCGTTCGTAGATACAAGAAAACTGTTAAAATTCTTCAGAAACGTCACTTTTGAAGTGTTTTCTTGTACTTTTAAGCCAATCAGATACCCTACGGGCTCGGAAAGTGCAACGAAACCATCAAATTTTAGCTAGAAACTGTATTTTTGTCGATTTTTATTGAATTTGAACTATATTTCAACGTTTTTTGATGGTTCTGAGCCACCAAACACACTTAAAGCATGCAGAATCGACTCAGAATAGGAAAAGGAGACGTTTAGGTCAATTTTATGCATTCTGGCGTTCGTAGATACAAGAAAACTGTTAAAATTCTTCAGAAACGTCACTTTTGAAGTGTTTTCTTGTACTTTTAAGCCAATCAGATACCCTACGGGCTCGGAAAGTGCAACGAAACCATCAAATTTTAGCTAGAAACTGTATTTTTGTCGATTTTTATTGAATTTGAACTATATTTCAACGTTTTTTGATGGTTCTGAGCCACCAAACACACTTAAAGCATGCAGAATCGACTCAGAATAGGAAAAGGAGACGTTTAGGTCAATTTTATGCATTCTGGCGTTCGTAGATACAAGAAAACTGTTAAAATTCTTCAGAAACGTCACTTTTGAAGTGTTTTCTTGTACTTTTAAGCCAATCAGATACCCTACGGGCTCGGAAAGTGCAACGAAACCATCAAATTTTAGCTAGAAACTGTATTTTTGTCGATTTTTATTGAATTTGAACTATATTTCAACGTTTTTTGATGGTTCTGAGCCACCAAACACACTTAAAGCATGCAGAATCGACTCAGAATAGGAAAAGGAGACGTTTAGGTCAATTTTATGCATTCTGGCGTTCGTAGATACAAGAAAACTGTTAAAATTCTTCAGAAACGTCACTTTTGAAGTGTTTTCTTGTACTTTTAAGCCAATCAGATACCCTACGGGCTCGGAAAGTGCAACGAAACCATCAAATTTTAGCTAGAAACTGTATTTTTGTCGATTTTTATTGAATTTGAACTATATTTCAACGTTTTTTGATGGTTCTGAGCCACCAAACACACTTAAAGCATGCAGAATCGACTCAGAATAGGAAAAGGAGACGTTTAGGTCAATTTTATGCATTCTGGCGTTCGTAGATACAAGAAAACTGTTAAAATTCTTCAGAAACTTCACTTTTGAAGTGTTTTCTTGTACTTTTAAGCCAATCAGATACCCTACGGGCTCGGAAAGTGCAACGAAACCATCAAATTTTAGCTAGAAACTGTATTTTTGTCGATTTTTATTGAATTTGAACTATATTTCAACGTTTTTTGATGGTTCTGAGCCACCAAACACACTTAAAGCATGCAGAATCGACTCAGAATAGGAAAAGGAGACGTTTAGGTCAATTTTATGCATTCTGGCGTTCGTAGATACAAGAAAACTGTTAAAATTCTTCAGAAACGTCACTTTTGAAGTGTTTTCTTGTACTTTTAAGCCAATCAGATACCCTACGGGCTCGGAAAGTGCAACGAAACCATCAAATTTTAGCTAGAAACTGTATTTTTGTCGATTTTTATTGAATTTGAACTATATTTCAACGTTTTTTGATGGTTCTGAGCCACCAAACACACTTAAAGCATGCAGAATCGACTCAGAATAGGAAAAGGAGACGTTTAGGTCAATTTTATGCATTCTGGCGTTCGTAAGTAGATACAAGAAAACTGTTAAAATTCTTCAGAAACGTCACTTTTGAAGTGTTTTCTTGTACTTTTAAGCCAATCAGATACCCTACGGGCTCGGAAAGTGCAACGAAACCATCAAATTTTAGCTAGAAACTGTATTTTTGTCGATTTTTATTGAATTTGAACTATATTTCAACGTTTTTTGATGGTTCTGAGCCACCAAACACACTTAAAGCATGCAGAATCGACTCAGAATAGGAAAAGGAGACGTTTAGGTCAATTTTATGCATTCTGGCGTTCGTAGATACAAGAAAACTGTTAAAATTCTTCAGAAACGTCACTTTTGAAGTGTTTTCTTGTACTTTTAAGCCAATCAGATACCCTACGGGCTCGGAAAGTGCAACGAAACCATCAAATTTTAGCTAGAAACTGTATTTTTGTCGATTTTTATTGAATTTGAACTATATTTCAACGTTTTTTGATGGTTCTGAGCCACCAAACACACTTAAAGCATGCAGAATCGACTCAGAATAGGAAAAAGAGACGTTTAGGTCAATTTTATGCATTCTGGCGTTCGTAGATACAAGAAAACTGTTAAAATTCTTCAGAAACGTCACTTTTGAAGTGTTTTCTTGTACTTTTAAGCCAATCAGATACCCTACGGGCTCGGAAAGTGCAACGAAACCATCAAATTTTAGCTAGAAACTGTATTTTTGTCGATTTTTATTGAATTTGAACTATATTTCAACGTTTTTTGATGGTTCTGAGCCACCAAACACACTTAAAGCATGCAGAATCGACTCAGAATAGGAAAAGGAGACGTTTAGGTCAATTTTATGCATTCTGGCGTTCGTAGATACAAGAAAACTGTTAAAATTCTTCAGAAACGTCACTTTTGAAGTGTTTTCTTGTACTTTTAAGCCAATCAGACACCCTACGGGCTCGGAAAGTGCAACGAAACCATCAAATTTTAGCTAGAAACTGTATTTTTGTCGATTTTTATTGAATTTGAACTATATTTCAACGTTTTTTGATGGTTCTGAGCTACCAAACACACTTAAAGCATGCAGAATCGACTCAGAATAGGAAAAGGAGACGTTTAGGTCAATTTTATGCATTCTGGCGTTCGTAGATACAAGAAAACTGTTAAAATTCTTCAGAAACGTCACTTTTGAAGTGTTTTCTTGTACTTTTAAGCCAATCAGATACCCTACGGGCTCGGAAAGTGCAACGAAACCATCAAATTTTAGCTAGAAACTGTATTTTTGTCGATTTTTATTGAATTTGAACTATACTTCAACGTTTTTTGATGGTTCTGAGCCACCAAACACACTTAAAGCATGCAGAATCGACTCAGAATAGGAAAAGGAGACGTTTAGGTCAATTTTATGCATTCTGGCGTTCGTAGATACAAGAAAACTGTTAAAATTCTTCAGAAACGTCACTTTTGAAGTGTTTTCTTGTACTTTTAAGCCAATCAGATACCCTACGGGCTCGGAAAGTGCAACGAAACCATCAAATTTTAGCTAGAAACTGTATTTTTGTCGATTTTTATTGAATTTGAACTATATTTCAACGTTTTTTGATGGTTCTGAGCCACCAAACACACTTAAAGCATGCAGAATCGACTCAGAATAGGAAAAGGAGACGTTTAGGTCAATTTTATGCATTCTGGCGTTCGTAGATACAAGAAAACTGTTAAAATTCTTCAGAAACGTCACTTTTGAAGTGTTTTCTTGTACTTTTAAGCTAATCAGATACCCTACGGGCTCGGAAAGTGCAACGAAACCATCAAATTTTAGCTAGAAACTGTATTTTTGTCGATTTTTATTGAATTTGAACTATATTTCAACGTTTTTTGATGGTTCTGAGCCACCAAACACACTTAAAGCATGCAGAATCGACTCAGAATAGGAAAAGGAGACGTTTAGGTCAATTTTATGCATTCTGGCGTTCGTAGATACAAGAAAACTGTTAAAATTCTTCAGAAACGTCACTTTTGAAGTGTTTTCTTGTACTTTTAAGCCAATCAGATACCCAACGGGCTCGGAAAGTGCAACGAAACCATCAAATTTTAGCTAGAAACTGTATTTTTGTCGATTTTTATTGAATTTGAACTATATTTCAACGTTTTTTGATGGTTCTGAGCCACCAAACACACTTAAAGCATGCAGAATCGACTCAGAATAGGAAAAGGAGACGTTTAGGTCAATTTTATGCATTCTGGCGTTCGTAGATACAAGAAAACTGTTAAAATTCTTCAGAAACGTCACTTTTGAAGTGTTTTCTTGTACTTTTAAGCCAATCAGATACCCTACGGGCTCGGAAAGTGCAACGAAACCATCAAATTTTAGCTAGAAACTGTATTTTTGTCGATTTTTATTGAATTTGAACTATATTTCAACGTTTTTTGATGGTTCTGAGCCACCAAACACACTTAAAGCATGCAGAATCGACTCAGAATAGGAAAAGGAGACGTTTAGGTCAATTTTATGCATTCTGGCGTTCGTAGATACAAGAAAACTGTTTAAATTCTTCAGAAACGTCACTTTTGAAGTCTTTTCTTGTACTTTTAAGCCAATCAGATACCCTACGGGCTCGGAAAGTGCAACGAAACCATCAAATTTTAGCTAGAAACTGTATTTTTGTCGATTTTTATTGAATTTGAACTATATTTCAACGTTTTTTGATGGTTCTGAGCCACCAAACACACTTAAAGCATGCAGAATCGACTCAGAATAGGAAAAGGAGACGTTTAGGTCAATTTTATGCATTCTGGCGTTCGTAGATACAAGAAAACTGTTAAAATTCTTCAGAAACGTCACTTTTGAAGTGTTTTCTTGTACTTTTAAGCCAATCAGATACCCTACGGGCTCGGAAAGTGCAACGAAACCATCAAATTTTAGCTAGAAACTGTATTTTTGTCGATTTTTATTGAATTTGAACTATATTTCAACGTTTTTTGATGGTTCTGAGCCACCAAACACACTTAAAGCATGCAGAATCGACTCAGAATAGGAAAAGGAGACGTTTAGGTCAATTTTATGCATTCTGGCGTTCGTAGATACAAGAAAACTGTTAAAATTCTTCAGAAACGTCACTTTTGAAGTGTTTTCTTGTACTTTTAAGCCAATCAGATACCCTACGGGCTCGGAAAGTGCAACGAAACCATCAAATTTTAGCTAGAAACTGTATTTTTGTCGATTTTTATTGAATTTGAACTATATTTCAACGTTTTTTGATGGTTCTGAGCCACCAAACACACTTAAAGCATGCAGAATCGACTCAGAATAGGAAAAGGAGACGTTTAGGTCAATTTTATGCATTCTGGCGTTCGTAGATACAAGAAAACTGTTAAAATTCTTCAGAAACGTCACTTTTGAAGTGTTTTCTTGTACTTTTAAGCCAATCAGATACCCTACGGGCTCGGAAAGTGCAACGAAACCATCAAATTTTAGCTAGCAAACTGTATTTTTGTCGATTTTTATTGAATTTGAACTATATTTCAACGTTTTTTGATGGTTCTGAGCCACCAAACACACTTAAAGCATGCAGAAACGACTCAGAATAGGAAAAGGAGACGTTTAGGTCAATTTTATGCATTCTGGCGTTCGTAGATACAAGAAAACTGTTAAAATTCTTCAGAAACGTCACTTTTGAAGTGTTTTCTTGTACTTTTAAGCCAATCAGATACCCTACGGGCTCGGAAAGTGCAACGAAACCATCAAATTTTAGCTAGAAACTGTATTTTTGTCGATTTTTATTGAATTTGAACTATATTTCAACGTTTTTTGATGGTTCTGAGCCACCAAACACACTTAAAGCATGCAGAATCGACTCAGAATAGGAAAAGGAGACGTTTAGGTCAATTTTATGCATTCTGGCGTTCGTAGATACAAGAAAACTGTTAAAATTCTTCAGAAACGTCACTTTTGAAGTGTTTTCTTGTACTTTTAAGCCAATCAGATACCCTACGGGCTCGGAAAGTGCAACGAAACCATCAAATTTTAGCTAGAAACTGTATTTTTGTCGATTTTTATTGAATTTGAACTATATTTCAACGTTTTTTGATGGTTCTGAGCCACCAAACACACTTAAAGCATGCAGAATCGACTCAGAATAGGAAAAGGAGACGTTTAGGTCAATTTTATGCATTCTGGCGTTCGTAGATACAAGAAAACTGTTAAAATTCTTCAGAAACGTCACTTTTGAAATGTTTTCTTGTACTTTTAAGCCAATCAGATACCCTACGGGCTCGGAAAGTGCAACGAAACCATCAAATTTTAGCTAGAAACTGTATTTTTGTCGATTTTTATTGAATTTGAACTATATTTCAACGTTTTTTGATGGTTCTGAGCCACCAAACACACTTAAAGCATGCAGAATCGACTCAGAATAGGAAAAGGAGACGTTTAGGTCAATTTTATGCATTCTGGCGTTCGTAGATACAAGAAAACTGTTAAAATTCTTCAGAAACGTCACTTTTGAAGTGTTTTCTTGTACTTTTAAGCCAATCAGATACCCTACGGGCTCGGAAAGTGCAACGAAACCATCAAATTTTAGCTAGAAACTGTATTTTTGTCGATTTTTATTGAATTTGAACTATATTTCAACGTTTTTTGATGGTTCTGAGCCACCAAACACACTTAAAGCATGCAGAATCGACTCAGAATAGGAAAAGGAGACGTTTAGGTCAATTTTATGCATTCTGGCGTTCGTAGATACAAGAAAACTGTTAAAATTCTTCAGAAACGTCACTTTTGAAGTGTTTTCTTGTACTTTTAAGCCAATCAGATACCCTACGGGCTCGGAAAGTGCAACGAAACCATCAAATTTTAGCTAGAAACTGTATTTTTGTCGATTTTTATTGAATTTGAACTATATTTCAACGTTTTTTGATGGTTCTGAGCCACCAAACACACTTAAAGCATGCAGAATCGACTCAGAATAGGAAAAGGAGACGTTTAGGTCAATTTTATGCATTCTGGCGTTCGTAGATACAAGAAAACTGTTAAAATTCTTCAGAAACGTCACTTTTGAAGTGTTTTCTTGTACTTTTAAGCCAATCAGATACCCTACGGGCTCGGAAAGTGCAACGAAACCATCAAATTTTAGCTAGAAACTGTATTTTTGTCGATTTTTATTGAATTTGAACTATATTTCAACGTTTTTTGATGGTTCTGAGCCACCAAACACACTTAAAGCATGCAGAATCGACTCAGAATAGGAAAAGGAGATGTTTAGGTCAATTTTATGCATTCTGGCGTTCGTAGATACAAGAAAACTGTTAAAATTCTTCAGAAACGTCACTTTTGAAGTGTTTTCTTGTACTTTTAAGCCAATCAGATACCCTACGGGCTCGGAAAGTGCAACGAAACCATCAAATTTTAGCTAGAAACTGTATTTTTGTCGATTTTTATTGAATTTGAACTATATTTCAACGTTTTTTGATGGTTCTGAGCCACCAAACACACTTAAAGCATGCAGAATCGACTCAGAATAGGAAAAGGAGACGTTTAGGTCAATTTTATGCATTCTGGCGTTCGTAGATACAAGAAAACTGTTAAAATTCTTCAGAAACGTCACTTTTGAAGTGTTTTCTTGTACTTTTAAGCCAATCAGATACCCTACGGGCTCGGAAAGTGCAACGAAACCATCAAATTTTAGCTAGAAACTGTATTTTTGTCGATATTTATTGAATTTGAACTATATTTCAACGTTTTTTGATGGTTCTGAGCCACCAAACACACTTAAAGCATGCAGAATCGACTCAGAATAGGAAAAGGAGACGTTTAGGTCAATTTTATGCATTCTGGCGTTCGTAGATACAAGAAAACTGTTAAAATTCTTCAGAAACGTCACTTTTGAAGTGTTTTCTTGTACTTTTAAGCCAATCAGATACCCAACGGGCTCGGAAAGTGCAACGAAACCATCAAATTTTAGCTAGAAACTGTATTTTTGTCGATTTTTATTGAATTTGAACTATATTTCAACGTTTTTTGATGGTTCTGAGCCACCAAACACACTTAAAGCATGCAAAATCGACTCAGAATAGGAAAAGGAGACGTTTAGGTCAATTTTATGCATTCTGGCGTTCGTAGATACAAGAAAACTGTTAAAATTCTTCAGAAACGTCACTTTTGAAGTGTTTTCTTGTACTTTTAAGCCAATCAGATACCCTACGGGCTCGGGAAGTGCAACGAAACCATCAAATTTTAGCTAGAAACTGTATTTTTGTCGATTTTTATTGAATTTGAACTATATTTCAACGTTTTTTGATGGTTCTGAGCCACCAAACACACTTAAAGCATGCAGAATCGACTCAGAATAGGAAAAGGAGACGTTTAGGTCAATTTTATGCATTCTGGCGTTCGTAGATACAAGAAAACTGTTAAAATTCTTCAGAAACGTCACTTTTGAAGTGTTTTCTTATACTTTTAAGCCAATCAGATACCCTACGGGCTCGGGAAAGTGCAACGAAACCATCAAATTTTAGCTAGAAACTGTATTTTTGTCGATTTTTATTGAATTTGAACTATATTTCAACGTTTTTTGATGGTTCTGAGCCACCAAACACACTTAAAGCATGCAGAATCGACTCAGAATAGGAAAAGGAGATGTTTAGGTCAATTTTATGCATTCTGGCGTTCGTAGATACAAGAAAACTGTTAAAATTCTTCAGAAACGTCACTTTTGAAGTGTTTTCTTGTACTTTTAAGCCAATCAGATACCCTACGGGCTCGGAAAGTGCAACGAAACCATCAAATTTTAGCTAGAAACTGTATTTTTGTCGATTTTTATTGAATTTGAACTATATTTCAACGTTTTTTGATGGTTCTGAGCCACCAAACACACTTAAAGCATGCAGAATCGACTCAGAATAGGAAAAGGAGACGTTTAGGTCAATTTTATGCATTCTGGCATTCGTAGATACAAGAAAACTGTTAAAATTCTTCAGAAACGTCACTTTTGAAGTGTTTTCTTGTACTTTTAAGCCAATCAGATACCCTACGGGCTCGGAAAGTGCAACGAAACCATCAAATTTTAGCTAGAAACTGTATTTTTGTCGATTTTTATTGAATTTGAACTATATTTCAACGTTTTTTGATGGTTCTGAGCCACCAAACACACTTAAAGCATGCAGAATCGACTCAGAATAGGAAAAGGAGACGTTTAGGTCAATTTTATGCATTCTGGCGTTCGTAGATACAAGAAAACTGTTAAAATTCTTCAGAAACGTCACTTTTGAAGTGTTTTCTTGTACTTTTAAGCCAATCAGATACCCTACGGGCTCGGAAAGTGCAACGAAACCATCAAATTTTAGCTAGAAACTGTATTTTTGTCGATTTTTATTGAATTTGAACTTATATTTCAACGTTTTTTGATGGTTCTGAGCCACCAAACACACTTAAAGCATGCAGAATCGACTCAGAATAGGAAAAGGAGACGTTTAGGTCAATTTTATGCATTCTGGCGTTCGTAGATACAAGAAAACTGTTAAAATTCTTCAGAAACGTCACTTTTGAAGTGTTTTCTTGTACTTTTAAGCCAATCAGATACCCTACGGGCTCGGAAAGTGCAACGAAACCATCAAATTTTAGCTAGAAACTGTATTTTTGTCGATTTTTATTGAATTTGAACTATATTTCAACGTTTTTTGATGGTTCTGAGCCACCAAACACACTTAAAGCATGCAGAATCGACTCAGAATAGGAAAAGGAGACGTTTAGGTCAATTTTATGCATTCTGGCGTTCGTAGATACAAGAAAACTGTTAAAATTCTTCAGAAACGTCACTTTTGAAGTGTTTTCTTGTACTTTTAAGCCAATCAGATACCCTACGGGCTCGGAAAGTGCAACGAAACCATCAATTTTAGCTAGAAACTGTATTTTTGTCGATTTTTATTGAATTTGAACTATATTTCAACGTTTTTTGATGGTTCTGAGCCACCAAACACACTTAAAGCATGCAGAATCGACTCAGAATAGGAAAAGGAGACGTTTAGGTCAATTTTATGCATTCTGGCGTTCGTAGATACAAGAAAACTGTTAAAATTCTTCAGAAACGTCACTTTTGAAGTGTTTTCTTGTACTTTTAAGCCAATCAGATACCCTACGGGCTCGGAAAGTGCAACGAAACCATCAAATTTTAGCTAGAAACTGTATTTTTGTCGATTTTTATTGAATTTGAACTATATTTCAACGTTTTTTGATGGTTCTGAGCCACCAAACACACTTAAAGCATGCAGAATCGACTCAGAATAGGAAAAGGAGACGTTTAGGTCAATTTTATGCATTCTGGCGTTCGTAGATACAAGAAAACTGTTAAAATTCTTCAGAAACGTCACTTTTGAAGTGTTTTCTTGTACTTTTAAGCCAATCAGATACCCTACGGGCTCGGAAAGTGCAACGAAACCATCAAATTTTAGCTAGAAACTGTATTTTTGTCGATTTTTATTGAATTTGAACTATATTTCAACGTTTTTTGATGGTTCTGAGCCACCAAACACACTTAAAGCATGCAGAATCGACTCAGAATAGGAAAAGGAGACGTTTAGGTCAATTTTATGCATTCTGGCGTTCGTAGATACAAGAAAACTGTTAAAATTCTTCAGAAACGTCACTTTTGAAGTGTTTTCTTGTACTTTTAAGCCAATCAGATACCCTACCGGCTCGGAAAGTGCAACGAAACCATCAAATTTTAGCTAGAAACTGTATTTTTGTCGATTTTTATTGAATTTGAACTATATTTCAACGTTTTTTGATGGTTCTGAGCCACCAAACACACTTAAAGCATGCAGAATCGACTCAGAATAGGAAAAGGAGACGTTTAGGTCAATTTTATGCATTCTGGCGTTCGTAGATACAAGAAAACTGTTAAAATTCTTCAGAAACGTCACTTTTGAAGTGTTTTCTTATACTTTTAAGCCAATCAGATACCCTACGGGCTCGGAAAGTGCAACGAAACCATCAAATTTTAGCTAGAAACTGTATTTTTGTCGATTTTTATTGAATTTGAACTATATTTCAATGTTTTTTGATGGTTCTGAGCCACCAATCACACTTAAAGCATGCAGAATCGACTCAGAATAGGAAAAGGAGATGTTTAGGTCAATTTTATGCATTCTGGCGTTCGTAGATACAAGAAAACTGTTAAAATTCTTCAGAAACGTCACTTTTGAAGTGTTTTCTTGTACTTTTAAGCCAATCAGATACCCTACGGGCTCGGAAAGTGCAACGAAACCATCAAATTTTAGCTAGAAACTGTATTTTTGTCGATTTTTATTGAATTTGAACTATATTTCAACGTTTTTTGATGGTTCTGAGCCACCAAACACACTTAAAGCACGCAGAATCGACTCAGAATAGGAAAAGGAGACGTTTAGGTCAATTTTATGCATTCTGGCGTTCGTAGATACAAGAAAACTGTTAAAATTCTTCAGAAACGTCACTTTTGAAGTGTTTTCTTGTACTTTTAAGCCAATCAGATACCCTACGGGCTCGGAAAGTGCAACGAAACCATCAAATTTTAGCTAGAAACTGTATTTTTGTCGATTTTTATTGAATTTGAACTATATTTCAACGTTTTTTGATGGTTCTGAGCCACCAAACACACTTAAAGCATGCAGAATCGACTCAGAATAGGAAAAGGAGACGTTTAGGTCAATTTTATGCATTCTGGCGTTCGTAGATACAAGAAAACTGTAAAAATTCTTCAGAAACGTCACTTTTGAAGTGTTTTCTTGTACTTTTAAGCCAATCAGATACCCTACGGGCTCGGAAAGTGCAACGAAACCATCAAATTTTAGCTAGAAACTGTATTTTTGTCGATTTTTATTGAATTTGAACTATATTTCAACGTTTTTTGATGGTTCTGAGCCACCAAACACACTTAAAGCATGCAGAATCGACTCAGAATAGGAAAAGGAGACGTTTAGGTCAATTTTATGCATTCTGGCGTTCGTAGATACAAGAAAACTGTTAAAATTCTTCAGAAACGTCACTTTTGAAGTGTTTTCTTGTACTTTTAAGCCAATCAGATACCCTACGGGCTCGGAAAGTGCAACGAAACCATCAAATTTTAGCTAGAAACTGTATTTTTGTCGATTTTTATTGAATTTGAACTATATTTCAACGTTTTTTGATGGTTCTGAGCCACCAAACACACTTAAAGCATGCAGAATCGACTCAGAATAGGAAAAGGAGACGTTTAGGTCAATTTTATGCATTCTGGCGTTCGTAGATACAAGAAAACTGTTAAAATTCTTCAGAAACGTCACTTT